>NC_136973.1:15251299-15278799 GCF_032717465.1 Coenobita brevimanus | reverse complement strand
TGTGGGTGAAAGCGAAATTTGAACGTGAGTTGTGAGTGTTTGTGAGTGCATATGGGCCTGGTAGTGAAAGGGATGAAGAAGAGAGGGAGTCTTTCTGGAATGATGTTGATGAGTGTCTGCAGAGTTTTGGAGCGAATGTGAATGTGGTAATGATGGGAGATCTGAATGCTAGAGTAGGAAATGTAGCAGTTGAAGGTGTAGTTGGTATGCATGGTGTGCCTGGAAGAAATGAAAATGGAGAACGAATGATGGGGATGTGCGTTGTGCGAGAGATGGTGATTGGAAATACCATGTTTGAGAAGAACGATATTTATAAGTATACATGGGTGAGACAGGAGGGTGGAAGGATTGTTGATAGAACACTGTTGGACTATGTGGTTGTGTCCAGGAATGTAATATGAAGATTGTTGGATGTGAGAGTTTTGAGAGGGGAGGGTGGAGGTATGTCTGACCACTACCTGGTGGAGGGAAAGTTGAGAGTAGGTTAGAGATGGGTGAGAGCTGGGAGAGTTAGGGATGGCAGGGAGGTTTTGAAAGTAAGTGATGTGGATAAAAGAGAGAAAATGATAGAGTATCAGGAGAAATTGAAAGATGAGTGGAATGCAGTGAAAGATCAGGAGAATGGCAGTGTGGAGGAGGAATGGCAGTTGTTTAAGAGTGCTGTGGTGGGGCATGCAGAAGAGGTGTGTGGTGTGAGACGTGTGGGTGGTGGTGTACGAAAGGGAAGTGAATGATGGTGCGAGGAAGTATATATGGCTGTGGCTGAGAAGAGACGTCCATATAAAGTCTGGCTGCAGAGGAAGGATGAGGAGTCATATGAGAGGTATAAGGAAAAGAGGAATAGGGCGAGAAGGGCTGTGTATGATGCCAAAGTGGCAGCAGATGAGAGATGGTGTAGGCGGTTGACTGAGAATTTTCAACAGTGTTTTGGAAGGAGATGAAAAGGGTGCGAAAGGGAGAGACTAGGAAGGAAAAGGAGTAAAAGCAGAGGATGGAAGGATGTTAACTGAGATGGATGCAGTTTAGAAGAGATGGGCGGAGTATTTTAAAAGATTGTTAAATGTAGAGGAGGAAAGGGAGGCTGAGATTGTGGCGGATGAAAGGGTGAAAGGAATAAATGTGTTGGGAGAGTTGAATGATTCTTTGATCACAACGGAGGAAGTGCAGGAGGCAGTAAAGGAGATGAGTACAGGGAAAGCTGCAGGTATGGATGGATGTGCTGTGGAATGCCTGAAAGGTGGTGGAGCGACTATTGTTCACTGGTTAGTAGGATTGTTGAATGTGTGCTTTGTGCAAGGTATGATGCCAATTGAGTGGGCAAGTGCTTGTGTGGTCCCGTTGTATAGGGGTAACGGTGATAAGTATGAATGTACTAGTTTTAGGGGTATAAGTCTGTTGAGTGTTGTAGGTAAGATGTACGGTAGTGTTATTTAAGAAAGTTAGAGAGGGTACAGAGGGAGTGACTGGTGATGAGCAGTGTGGCTTTAGGAGAGGGAGAGGATGTGTGAATCAGGTGTTTGCTGTGAGACAAGTGTGTGAAAAGTATTTAGTGAAGGGTAAGAATGTGTTTTGGTTGTTCATGGATTTAGAGAAAGCGTATGATAGAATTGATAGGGAGGGTTTGTGGACTGTTTTAAGATTGTATGGACTTGATGGTAGGTTACTAGAAGGAGTGAAAAGTTTTTATGTAAATAGTAGAGCGTGTGTAAGAGTGGGAAATACTGTGAGTGATTGGTTTCCCGTGAGAGTGGGGCTGCGGCAGGGATGTGTGATGTCGCCTTGGTTGTTTAATATTTATATGGATGGTATTGTAAGGGAGGTGAATACGAGAGTGTTATGTGGAGATCTGAGTCTGGTGAATGTTGAATGTAGAGAGTGTAATCTGAAGCAGCTGCTGTTTGCGGATGATACTGCACTGGTGGCTGATTCAAAGGAGAGATTGAGACAGTTGGTTGAGGAGTTTGGAAGAGTGTGTGAAAAGAGGAAATTGAAAGTAAATGAGAATAAGAGTAAAGTGATGAAGTGTACGAGGTTGGTAGGAGGATGAATATAGTTTTGAATGGTGAGTTGCTTAAGTAGGTTGGGTGTTTTCAGTATTTAGGATCACAAGTTGCTGTGGATGGAAGAATAGATGCAGAAGTGAAGTTTAGAATGAATGAAGTAGGAAAGGTGTGAGAGGAATGAAAAAAATGTTTAGATGTCGTTCGCTTAGAATGGATGTAAAGAGAAGGCTGTATGAAGGTGTTGTGGTACCGACTGCATTATATGGGTCTGAAACATGGAATATGGGTGTAGCACAGAGGAAAAGTTTGAATGTAATGGACATGAGGTGTCTGAGGAGTATGTGTGGAGTGACGCATATGGATCGAGTGAGAAATGATGAAGTGCGAAGGAGAACTGGAGTTGCTCGGGAGATGGCTGGTCGAGTTGAGCAGAGAGTGTTGCGATGGTTTGGGCATATGGAGAGAATGGACAATGAACGATTGGTGAAAAAGATTACAAGATGTGATGTGAGAGGTGTAAGGCTGCGAGGAAGACCACAAATAGGATTCATGGACAGTGTGGAGAGAGCATTGGATGCGAGAGGGATGTCTGTTGAGCAAGGAAGAGTGGCTGTGCATGCTAGAAATGAATGAAGAGAAATTGTGAATGAGTAAATAATGACGCAGCCCTGAGGGGATATTCTCCCACATTTTGTCTGGTCAGCTGATCAGGTCAGGTGCGAGTATGGGGATGGGTCCATTATGATGTGGCAGGGGTAAACCAGCTCTGCTGTATGGCCCTGCAGCAGATGTCAATGATTGCACTGCGCAGTTGACCTTCTTGATGTATGGTGCAGTGAGGATCTGTCCCTTCTCCACTTTGGGGCTAAGATGCGAATGCATGTGTTTGAGTGGATGAGTAAATTGGGAATGTGTCGTCCTGTCTCGGCTACCTCCCTTTCCTTGGGGGGAGCAGCCTAGGTATATAGAATAGAATAGAACTTATTCATTTTTGGTGTAGCTCCATCCAGACTAATATACTCATTTCAAGATATGCCGTTTTTAGTGGTGTGGACAAAGGAAGCTGAATTTGACCACACTAGCCAGAAAAAATATCTAAGTTTAGCAAAATCGTCATGCGGCGCAAAACTATAGCGAAAAAATAACGTCCTGGTAATGGATTCAATGTCCAACTGCCTCATGTATTAGTGGGAAGAAGGATAGATAACGATGATGAAATAATTTTGTATTGTCAACGGGCAGATCACAATGAAGTCACGTCATTTGCATAAGACGACCAAACTTAAATGATCACTGGTTTGTTGTATTGATGGTACGAAGGATTGATAATGATGTGTTGAAATAATTTAGTATTTTCAACGGGCAGATCATAATGAAGTCATGTTGTCTGCATAAGAAGACCCAACCCATTGATCGCTTGAGAATCGTCAGCCTGTGGAGGACGGGCCTCTGCTTCCAAGATATAGCAGACAGTACTGAAATGAACTCAAGCACAGTGCGTAGTTGGGTGCGGCGCTGGCAGAGGGAGGGAGACGCATCCCTGCTCGGTTCAAGGCGCAGAATATTCCTCCCTATGGGTCTAAATACACCACCACATCTTTCTACAATTTATTACTTACTTTGGAATATAAAGAACTTTATGAATGTTTATTATAATTACTTCCAAAAGAACTTTAAGAGTGAGTCCTACCCGCCACAATATTTATATGTCTAAGTTAAATATAACGTTTGGTAGTCGTTATTGTTTTTGTTCAACCCAATTAAGTCTGGTCCAGCATATCCGTTGACCGCAGGTAAACAACTGCCCTTAAATGTGGTGCCAACATTAACAATAACAAAGACGTCACCCTATGGAAGAGGTTAAATAGCAGTATAGTGAGTAGCGGCCTGTGCCTGGCTAGTTCAACGGGCACAATATTCCTCTTCCTGGGTCTACAGACAGATGCACATTTCCCCACTTAACCATTCGCTGTTGATTCCATACTGACATAAAACCGTAAGGGATTGCTATGATTATTATTTTTGTTTTCGTAAATATATGTTTTTATATTACCGCGTGGTTTGGTTATTACACTTACTTTGTGAAGAACTTGAAAACTGAATCACACCTTCAATATTGCCTAAATCATCTTGCAGTTTTAAAACTATGAAGGATGCTCTGAGAGGACAGCACCGCCTCGCACAAATTTGACTTTTAATTGACCTGTACTAAAACCAAATCACTTCTTCGCATTGCTACACACATTGTATGTTTCAAGCTTTCTCCAGATCGCATCAGCCACTCGTGAGATATCGGTACGACATGAACTTTGACCGTGGTTTCTGACCGAGAGTTTTAATGAACCGGTAAAAAAAAAAAAAAAAAAAAAAAAAAAAAAAAATTTGCTTCCAACATCAACACAAATATATTTGCCATTTTTTAACCCAAATATGGTTAGAGAGTTATGTGGTAGTTTTCTAAATAGCATACATAAGAACACAAATATTCACTTATAATCCGACTGATCTTAACAGCTAGCCTTTGATTTGCTACCAGTACAATGAGTAGGCTAAAGAAGCGAATAGATGCAGTCTTCATTAATCCCGCCGCTTGCCAAACCCTCCACATGCAATACCCCCCACTCGCAAAACCGGCCACTCGCAAAATCCGCATCTCGCCAATCCTAACACTCGCCAGTCCCGCCACTCGTCTAGTCCCGCCATTCGAAAATCTCGCAGCCCGCCAATCGTGCCACTAGCTAAACCCGACATTCGCCCATAACTCTTCAGTCCTGCTTCTCGCCAATCTAGCCACTCGCCTACTCTGAGGAAAATGTCTGGGTGTTGCAAGAATACTTTATCAAAAGACGCCACCATGTCTAAGGGCTAAAAGAAATATATTGTTAGTCATCCGCGTTGGACCAGTGCCGGGGGCAGAAGTCTTCCCAGTTAGGTCGGTGCCATAAAACTAAACGGCAGTAGTGGTGAACGTGAGCGTGTGGGCTTGCCTTTGTTCCTACCTTGAATACCTTCCCTGTTCCCCTCAGGCGTTCCTCAGTTGGACTTGACGTGATAAAGTATTGGGGGATAAACGTCAGCACAGCCCCTCCCCCCCCAGTTTTATGTAAGTCTTTCATATTTAAAAAACTTGTGTTTTTGATATGTATAAATCTGTTCCATCTAAATTTGAATTAATCCACAGTGGGTATAAACATTGCAATCCCTTGGCACTCCATAGCAATGTTTCTGTTACACCTAAAAAGGAAAAGAGGATGATCATACTTCCTTAATTTTAACCAGGTGGAGAATTTAATCGTTTGCAACTTATTTCACGTAGATCAGTGCCAAGATAAGACAGAACTCATCTTCTTGACTCGCACCAAACTCCAGTGTCCATCTCTTTTTACAGTTCAGCCTTCAAGACAGACAAGCCAATTTTATGCCTTCTTAAACTGAACAGATTATAATGTAACTGGAAGCACGTTCAGCCCGCGGTTTGCAGGTCCTGGGTTCGATTTCCGGGCTAATGACGAAACCTATGACCAGGATCTCGGTACCTCAGTACGTCCACACCTAGGGCTGATATAGGGACCAGGACACGCAATTCGACGGTTGCATTATCCAGTCCGGGGAAATATCTGAAGGTAGTTTCCTTGTCAGTTACGCATGTATATGTTTGTGATTTTCAGTTAGTCACAAAGTATCGCTTGAGTATGTTGTGCCAAGTTCCGACGTTTGTTCCTTGTGATGACATTCATTTCTTCATCGTGTAATTCTTCCTCTGTTCTCCTCCTTCGTTCCCAGGTTGTGGCAAGCCTCGTTATTTTATTTACTATACTAGGCAGGTAAATATGTTAGCGCGTACCTACGAATAGCATTTGAGAGAGAGAGAGAGAGAGAGAGAGAGAGAGAGAGAGAGAGAGAGAGAGAGAGAGAGTAAACAGTGCCTAAAAATGCAATATATGGATGCACATACAGAAAGTGCTTCTAGGTTAATTGGTTCGGTTTCTCAAAAAAAGAAAAAAGAAAAAGAAAAGAAAAGAGGCATTAAAATTGGAGAAACATATACTGTAAATATTATTAAGAGTCAATTCCAGGAGTTTGAGGCAGTAATTAAGCCTCCCTAACTGTCAATGCTTAAAAGAAAACATATTTAAAGTGAGAATCAAAAGAGCTTTGGTAAGTGGCAGGCAGCTGTGTTGTGTTGTGGTGGTGCAGAAGCTACTAAAGTAAATTTTCCTTCATATATTAACTTGTTATATAATTATATATTAAATCGCCTTATGTACAAATTGACACCTCTCTCACAGAAAATATAGAGCGAAAGCCCTACCCAACTGTAATCAAGCCCATCTAACAATTTTCCCTATCGGACCTGCTTATCTCAATCATGACGTATATAGAAGCACAGAGCCAAAGGTTCTTATATATCAAAAGAGAACAGGTGCTTATGTGGTATTGTCCATGCGATCTATGGAAGGGGGTGCGGCTGTGCCTGTGGACCCCTTCACACCTGCTGCCAACGGCAGTGTTCCCGGGGTGCACAGGAGCCGTACCTCGGGATCGTGCCCATCTTCCATCATCTACAATGGATCTTATGCCACCTATAGTGACCTACACACGGGAGGTCTGACACAAGTCTCTCAGATGAATACATAGTCCCTCTTTATTAGAGAGATTAGTGGATTAGAAAGATACGGTAAATTAATTTTTGGTAATTTTATCTTGCCTCTGAAAATATTGTACTTCGTTGTTGTTGTTGTTAAACTGGATCAAGCCCCTAACGCTCTAGTTTTTGAGCGCGTTGAAAAAAAAATGTACTTATAAAAAAAGAAAAAAGGTGAAAAGGCGTGAAAAATAATTTCTGGAAACTAAATTTTGCTCGAAGCCGAAATTACTCTTATTTTTTTCTATTCTTTCTATCATCTATCATCCAATCCTACGTTGCCCCATGAGGAGCATAGGAGCCCGGGGCTAGACAAGTTGGTCTTGACATTTAAGATGAGAGTGACCAGCCTCATTCATCCCTGAGTGGCATTACGTGAGCAATAAACCCCAACCATCCCTTGGATATTAACCATAATCCGCTCGATCAGATTGGAGTCCCTTAATTACCCACTAAACCACCAGGCGCCATCATTTGGTTATATGGTTACCACCATCCGTAGTAAATGGTTTCCTGGTGTACAGGGCACCATTTGGCTTGTCACTCAGTGTAGAGTAATCCACAGGTAGAACGAAGAGAAAAGAATGAAGGAAAAAAAGAAGAGGGAGTGTAAAGAAACCCGTAGGCAGAAAAACGAGGAAAGAATAAAGAAAAGAAAGGCAGAAGAGGATGGAAGGAAAGTAGGATGGAGGAAAGGTAAAGGCAAACACCTGAGAGCAGCACTACATCAAGTGAGTGGATGGTGAGCCCCCTCCTACCACAAACTACTATTTTTTTCATAATATGTTAAGTTATATTATCAAAAAAAAAAAAAAAAATCACGTGATTTAGTACAGTACAATAATATATGATGCAAGTTACAATCAAATGCTTTCCATTTGTTCAGGCAACACAACTCCTGTTAATTACTTATCATGTCTTGCGAGTGTGTGTGTGTGTGTGTGTGTGTGTGTGTGTGTGTGTGTGTGTGTGTGTGTGTGTGTGTGCAATAAATTCCCCCTCCCGGCCTGTCCGCCTCACTGTCCGTCTGATCCTGCGCCGCCGACTGCCTCACCCGCCGCTGCCTGACCATCGCCTCTCCGCTGGTATGTCTTGAGAGTGTGGCGCCGTGCTGGTGTGGCTGACGGTGTTAGTGTGGTGGTGGTGTGGCTGACGGTGTTAATGTGGTGGTGGTGTGGCTGACGGTGTTAATGTGGTGGTGGTGTGGCTGACGGTGTTAGTGTGGTGGTGGTGTGGCTGACGGTGTTAGTGTGGTGGTGGTGTGGCTGACGGTGTTAGTGTGGTGGTGGTGTGGCTGACGGTGTTAGTGTTGTGGTGGTGTGGCTGACGGTGGTACACCTGGATGCGCCACTGCAAATCCTAAGGAACTTTTAAGTTAAATCGGACGCAAAAAGGTATTAACGCCAAATAGAGGCCGCTGGATTTACAAAACAGAGAGCATACGAAAGACGAATCTGAGATGGCTGAAATTCTTAATGCTTTATTTTTTTTGCATCGGTTTTTACCACAGATTTTATGGCTTCAGTTCCCGTATGCTTCCTCGTAGGCTTAAATGAAATAGTAAAATCAAGGACATTCTAATGACAGGGTCGTATTGAATGGGATCAATAAACTTATGATCAACAAAACATCTGGACCAGATCAGATATTCCAAAGAGTTTTAAATGAGGTAAAGAATCAAATATTGAAACTTTTACCTCAAAGTTTCAACATGTTATTAAGGAATGACAATGTGCTAAACGAATGGAAACAGGCTAAAACAACTCCCCTATATATATATATATATATATATATATATATATATATATATATATATATATATATATATATATATATATATATATATATATATATATATATATATATATCCACTCACTCAATGTATTGCTGCTCTCGGGTGTCTACCCTTTCCCCTCTTCCATCCTTCTTTCCTTCCATCCTCTTCTGTCTTTCTATCCTTCATTCTTTCCTTGTCCTTCTGCCTACGGGTGACTTTACACTCCCACTTCTGTCTTTCTTTCCTTCATTCTTTCCTTTTCCTTCTGCCTGAAGGTGACTCTACACTGAGTGACAAGCCAAATGGTTTCCTATATACCAGGAAACCATTTACTACGCTGGGTGGTAACCATATAACCAAGTTTTGGCGCCTGGCAGTTTAGTGGGTAATTATTGCGCTCCAGTCGGATTGAGCTGGTGAAGGTTTATATCCAAGGGGTAGTTGGGGTTGATTGCTCATGTAATGCCATTCAGGGACGAGTGAGGCTGATCACTCTCATTTTAAATGTCGAGACCAACTGCTAGCCCCGGGCTCCTACTCTCCTCTTTGGGCAATGCAGGATTGGATGATGGATGGATGGATGGATATATATCTATATATATATATATATATATATATATATATATATATATATATATATATATATATATATAAAATCCCATCCAAGAAATTACCGTCTACTCGCTTAACATCAGTAGTATGTAAGTGGTTGGAAACCATAATACAAAGAAGGTCATCATTTACAACGAAATGATTTAATCAAACACTCACAGCTTGGTTTCCGGAATAATCACTCATGTCTTACCAATGTCCACGATTAATTCAGTGGTATTATCGATATGTACCGTTTAACAGAATCAAAGTTATCTATCCACATTTCCAGAAGGCATTTAGTAAAGTTCCCCATAATAGGCTTCCTTAGAAGCTTAGTGTCCATGGTGTTATTGGCAGTGTACTTAGGTAGACTGAAAACTGGCTTAATGAATCTAAACAAATAACTGTATTTAAGAGGGAGTCAGGGTGAGTAAATGTTACAGGCGGAAAGCCGCAAGTTCAGTATGAATTACCAGTTAGTTTTTAAATTATATTAACAACACTAATAGCCTATTTTGGTGATGATACAAAAAAATGATAACAGTGCAGGTACACCAGAAGAGAGACATATAATTCAGGGAGATCTTGGTACACTGTTCAGTTGGATTCGTTTACGGCAATGGATATTAATTATCATAATTTGAAAAATACTGAAGATTTGGAATAAATATGCAAATGTTAACTACACAGTGAATGATACTCACCTCGAAAACGAAAACCAAGAAAAAAGTTTAGCAGTAGTATTTGTTGCTCCACCCCGGGATTAGGTGACATTTCTTCACTCGACATTTCATCAGTCGACATTTTTCATCACACGACATTTCATCACCCAACATATCACCCGACATTTCATCACCCGACATTTCATCATCCGATAAAAAAAATAAAAAAAAATTAAGAAAGAGAACAATGATCACTTGCAAACACAAATTGCTTACCAAGAGAAACTAAAAGTAACGGATAGAAAAGGTGATTAAAATGAATCTGTTCTCTTATAAATTTTAATTATTTACAAGCCGAATGCTGCACAATTGCTTACCAAGAGAAACTAAAAGTAAAGGATAGAAAAGTTGATTAAAATGAGTCCGTTCACTTATAAAATGTTATTTACAAGTCGAATACTGCACTGCCTTATGTTAAGTTAAAACATCTATTTGCCCAGATTGGTTGATATTTTTTTGCACATTTTTCTCAACATTCAGATATTTACGCACTGGTGGCAAAGTGGCACCAGCAACCCCTTGCAGTAAAGTCATATGCTGAAGGACAATATCTTTCATCAAGCCATCCAAGAAAGTCCATAGAATTGGGTACACTGAAATATTGACTGAAGTGCGAAATGCCAACCTTTCACTCCGTTCGTGGTTCGGACCGCTCCGTCCACTGCTGTGTGAAAATGGTTCCAATTGTCTACTGGAAATAAGGGACGCCTAGGTGCTGCATTTCGTCTGCGTCTACCACGAATGAATGTGATCAAAATATGATAGTAGTTCATCCATGTGCTCCTCCTCCGGCATGGAATCGGCTAGAATATCAAACGAATCTGTCACTGACTCGGCTGGAACAAGAGACAGGGCTGGCAAACAAAGTATTAGCGTGGACAACTTATTTGCCTCCATCTCAGCCTTCATCCCTAGTTCATGAGCTTTCCGATACATGCTCTGGGAGAGGTGAAAGAAACAACCTTTCACTTCGGAATTGTGAAATGCGTCTTGAAATTCACTCATGGGTGCTGTTTCGAAGTCCAGTAGCATTTGCTTGGGATCGGCTTCCGGAGTTAATGTTTGCAGAGCGGAAAGCATTCTTCTGTAGGTGTTCCTTGTTTTGTTGGTCAAAAGTGTGTATACTGCAGCTGGATTGCGTCCTTCCCAGAACTGAAAATGAATCGTGTACAACTGATATAATGTAGAAGGTGCTACCTCGAAAGTTCCATCTGCCAGCCAGTAATCTGCGCGTGCTAAAGCAGCTACCATGTCACGGTCTCCAAGCAACAGGAACTGCTCCGGGTCATCAACACCGGAGTCGTGCAGAAAGCTTTCTTTAAACTTCCCTGGGACTTCGAAATCTAATGATGTAGGTGGAGGACCTAGGGCTTCTGAATTCTTCGCAGCTCGTTGTAGAGTGCGCTGAAGACTTGTTTTTTTTGGCAGCCTCATCATGGTGGCGCTTGACAAAGATTGACTTTGAGCACCAATGACTGCCAGTGGTGTTGCTCCGACCTCGGCTATCATCTTTTTCATCTCTGCTACTGTGGCCCTTGCTTCAATGCTATTGCCATGGGGAAGTGAGTATGCTCAGGCGTCCTTCTGGTAACGCGACTACGTGATGTAGTAATTCCAGCTTTACACTTTTTTTGCTAATATTCCCTGCACGGCCACCGGGTGGTTCCATCGCTATTTTCTCTATGCTTATAATACACAAACTTTTTAAAAGAGACGGTGTCGTTTCCCTTAGACGTTTTACCAAAGTAGCACGTATTTTCCATCTTGGATAGTGACCGCAGCGTTTTCAACACTGGCTGAGATAGTAACCTTGAACCACTAGAAGTGAGCTCACCTTAAAGCATTCACTGGTGCAAGGAATGGATGAATGCTTTGAACTCCAAACCACGCTATTAAAGAAGGGGTTAAAAGCGAGAAGCGAGAGGTGACGAACTGTCAGGGAAGTTGGGTGATGAAACGTCGTGTGATGAAATGTCGTGTGATGAAATGTTGGGTGATGAAATGTCGAGTGATGAAATGTCATGTGGTGAAATGTTGTGTGGTGAAATGTAGCACCCACTCCGGTCCGTCTGACTGAGCAGACCGGTGGACCACAGGTATGCAATTATCCTATGGGTTGTCTCATGTTCGCTACAATGTTAGTGTTGTGTCTGCTTTTAAGTGTGGTATGTACTGTGCAGTGCTCCGTTATGTGTGTTGTGTGGGTGTATTCTACAAGTGGGGCGCGTGTCATATATGATTCCATCCAACGCAAATCTAAACTAGTACCTGAGGAAGGCTGGGTGATGTTTTGATATAGGCTAGCTGGGTGAACCCGATCACGTCTATTTAAGGACACCTTCGATGAGTGGACGTCAGGAGGAGAAGGAGGCTGGTAAAATGTGTTGTGATCGAAGTGCTGTATTGCCCTGAGTGTGAAGTGAATGTGCAGATGGTTCTTCTTTGTTGGTGTTGGAATATTTTGAGGTGAGGTATTGTTGTAACAGTTTTGACAATGTTTGTGCGGTGATTGTGTTATGTGCCTATGTGTGTCTTCGTCATGTAATGACAGGGGTGTTGTGTGTTGGCACCGGCTGCTGCATAGACCTGTGTGCCTCTGATATCAAGGAAGTCTCTGGCAGGAAAGATCTTAGTTTCAGAGTGTAAGTGAGCTGTGGGAGTGGTTTTTGTGCAGCCACTGGTGATAAGTAGGGCGTTGTACTATATGGTCTGCAAGGTTTGTAGTGAGTATTAGACAGGACAGGATAGAACCCCATGCCAGGGAGGCATTGGACATCACTGATCTAATGTATTATTTGTTGAGGAAAATGAGTGTTTCTTTTTGATGTCCAAAGTCTGGTCGTGTAGTTGCCCTGAGTGCACTGAGTCTGAGGGTGCAACGCCTCTTGATGTCTTGAACGTGGTCCTTGAAGGTAGATTCGATGTCATATGTCATTCCAGGGATCTTAGTGGAAGGTGTGTGTGGCACACGTACATTGTTAAGTATGATGTGGGGGGAGTACATGTGTTTATGTTTCCTGCTGGTGATGACTGTTGTGGTGGATTTGTAACCAAGTCTGCAGTGTGTTAAGGTAGTTCAGTTGCAGGGTGCTGGCTGTGTTGGCAGTGTGGCGTGTGGATTTAATGGTGATATCAACTGCATATGAAGTAATGTTTGTGGGCAGCTGGTGTGTGAGTATATTATGCAGGTATAGACTGACGTGTTATATATATATATATATATATATATATATATATATATATATCGGTAGAGAGGTGGCTCAATCGGTAGAGAGGTGGCCTGCAGTCCTAGCGGACCCAGGTTCGAAGCCCGGCTGGGTCAGGGAACAGTTTAAGGATTTGAATTTAATTAAAATCAGGCTTTACTGATCTACCAGAAGACCCGCCGACATGTCGTAAAAATACCGCCGCTAATACCAATACACCAGTTCTGTATGAGACAGCCCTAGCATGTATTCAATATGGACGGTGGGTGTTAGCGCCGTAGTGGTGACATGTAGAGGTGTATGGTATGTAGGAGGACTGCTGGGCCTTGATAGCAGGCTGTGAAGCCTATGCCTAGAGTCGGACACAAAAATATTATATATATATATATATATATATATATATATATATATATATATATATATATATATATATATATATATATATATATATATATATAATCATTTCCTGTGGCACCCCACGGGATCCATAGGGCCTCGATGAACTCTCTGCACCAATATTTGTCTCTTGCCATCTCCTTCAGGTCCCACCAACACTCCTCTCCCACTTCTCTTATCATTGTCCTCAATCAGGTTTCCCTCGGCCTACCTCTTCTTCTTTTTCTTCCTCTAGCAGTCCACTCTGGAACATCCTATATTAAACTGCCTTCTTTTCTATATATGTGCCCCAGCCATTTCCAGCGAGACAGTCTCACATATTCATTAACTGGTTGCACTCTTGTAATATCCCTTACTCTTGCATTTGTAACTCTGTCTTGCCACTTTACCACAAGAATCCTTCTCAGTATTTTATTCTCAGATCCTAAATATTTTCTGATCTGTTGCAACTGTACTGTACCATGACTCAAGCCCATAAATTAAAATTGGTCTAACCATGGACTTGTAAATTTTCACTTTAGTATGTACCGAAAGCATATTATTATTCCAAACAGACTCCAACATTCCAACAGCTCGCCAAGCCTGTCTAATCCTGTCCTCATTTTCATTGTTTAATGATCCATTAGATGATACAATCGTTCCCAGATATTTAAAGTTTTCTACCTTCTTTACCACATTATTTTCATTTACACAATCGATTTGGTTCTCCACGTTTATATTAATAATTTCAATCTTTCCACAATTTATTACCAATCCCACTTTTTCTCCTTCCTCCACCAGACAATCAAGTACCCTCTGCATCTCGTAAATACTTCCGCAAATCAGTACAATATCATCAGCATAGTTCAAATCCATCAGCCTCTTATTTTCTTTCCTGTTAATTCCTGCACCTGTTCTCCTTCCAACCTTTCTCATAACATAATCCATAACCAAAACAAACAGCAAAGGCGAAAGAACTCCTCCTTGAATCATTCCTGACCTAACTTCAAATGGATCAATCAAAGAACCACCCACCATTACCTTACAGATGTACCTTCATGCAGGCGTCTAATAATATCTACAGACTTTTCTGGTATCCCATAGAATCTCACAATTTTCAACACAGCTCCACGTGAAACAATATCAAACGCCTTTTCAAAATCCACAAAACACATACTAATTGGCATTTTCATCTCATTAGCTTGTTGCATTAGATGCTTCACAATAAAAATCTGATCATTACAACCTCGACCCTTTCTAAATTCCGCTTGTTCTTCTCTTAAAATTTTATCAAGTACTGGCTCTATTCTGTTCAACAAGATTTTGGAAAAGACTTTTGCAGCTATAGGTATCAAAGTTATCCCCCTCCAATTTACACACAAACTTAAATCTCCCTTTTCTGGTATTTTTATAATCACTCCATTTTTCCACTCTTCTGGAATTCCACCATTATCCCAAGGCACATCAAAAGTTTCAAAAGCACATTCATTAACTCATCATTTTCCACCCTGAGCATTTCAGGAAATATTCCATCCTCTCCTGGGGCCTTAAAATTCTTTAACTCCTTTATAGATTTTGCTACCTCTTCCAAGGTTATATCCCCTGTTTCTATCTGCAAATCTCTCTCAGGTGGCAAAATGTCCTCTTCGGCTGGGATTTGGTCTGTTTGGAATAGATTCAAAATGCTCCTTCCACCTTCCTTTTATAGCCAAATCTTTAGTCATCAAGTTACCATAGCTATCTCGTACAGGTATTTCCTTCCTTCTCTTTTCAGTCCCAGTTAACTCCTTTATGGCCTGATACGCTGCTCTTGCGCTCTGACCGTCACTTTTACTTAATTTAATTTCTGTCTCTGCTGCCTTTTCATCGTACAACCTCCTCTTATCATGTCTAATGAGTGTTTTTACTTCAGAATGTATACTCCAGTACTTTGCTCTAAGTACTTCAACTACCTGGCCATCAACATGTTCTTCACTTCTTAACTTTGCCTCTTTCCGTATCTGAATTGCATTCCATATTTCATCTGACATCCACTTTTTCTTTCTCGCTTTTCCCTTTTTCTTAATAGTAACCTTAGCACTCTCATGCAAAACCTCTTTTACCCCTCTCAGTATCTTATTAATATAATTGTCTTCAGATTCCGTCAAAGTCTGCAGGACCAAAAACCTGTTCCTACATTCCCACCTACTGCAAACTTCTTCGTGTTCTCATCATTTTTCAGCTCATCAAAATCATATCCATCACCTCCTGTACAATTACCAATAACATTTCTCTTAAGTTTTATTTTAATCTTTGACACAACAAGATGATGATCACTACCCATATCTGCCCCCCTCCTTACGCAAACATCTTGCAAATAACTCCTATGCCTTCTGCTAATTGCAATGTGGTCAATTTGATTACAATATTTACCACATGGTGAAATCCAAGTAGTTTTATGTATTTTCCAATGCTCAAAGATGGTTCCACCAATCATAAGGTCATTTGCCAAACAAAAGCTTCCAAAATCGCACCCCATTTTCGTTTCTTATACCAACACCCTCCTTACCCTTAATATATACATATATAGATAGATAGATAGATAGACAGATAGATATAGATATCTATCTATATCTGGAGCCTCTGTGGTACAGTGGTAGAGTGTGCGTTTCGTACACTGGTGGACCAGGGTTCGCGTCCCGCCAGGGTAATAAACTTTGGGAGTGTTCAGCCGGCCACGTACTGCATTGGCGGACACAAGGGGTGCTGTGGTTGAACCAGTGTCGCTTACTGTAAAGTATGCTTGCACCCAGTCGGCTTGCGCGGGCCGATTACACTTGGTTCACAGACTACACACACATCCAAAGCCACTCCAACACTATAGTTACACTTAAGTACTTCTCACCCTACTTACAATCTCTACCAGACAGCCTAAGCCACTTGGTAGAGATACATTGGCTGTATCGTCCCGACTTCGGTCGGGATAGGCCGGTCATGCAGTGGATACTCAGTCGGCTGCTGATGATGATGATATCTATATCTATATATATTCATATCTATATCTATATCTATATCTATCTATCTATCTATATAAACAAAGTCAAAATATATTAGGTGAGGATGTAAGGAAATATTTGCATTTACGAGGAAGATAATAAAGCAGCCGGCGTATGCATCAGAAGATTGTCGATAGAGACTGGTGGTTTAAAAAGGAACCCACTCAGTGTAATACTGTGAAGAAATTGACGTGATGACTTTATTTTTACTGACACAGTTTAGTTTTTTCTACTCAAACAATGATATTCTTTCGTGTATACTAGTATAAAACGATTGACCCTGGTGACCGAGGGATTATCCACGGGAAGCAAATGGTAATATTTAATTATTTTAAATATTTTACATATATTCGTATATTTATTCATTTTTTATGTGTCTTCATCCAGACTAATATACTCAGTTTAAGAGATGTAGTTCTTAGTGATGTGACAAAGGAAGGTGAATTTGACCACACTAGCCAGTAAAAATATCTAAGTTTAGCAAAATCGTCATGCGGAGCCAAACTATAACGAAAACAACGTCCTGGTAATGGATTCAAACTGCCTTATGTATTAGTGGGAAGAAGGACAGATAACGATGATGAAATAATTTTGTGTTTTCAACGGGCAGATCACAATGAAGTCACGTTATCTGCATAAGAAAACCGAACCTAAATTATCACTGTTTGTTGTATTGATGGCACAAGGGATTGATAATGATGTGTTGAAATGATTTAGTATTTTCAACGGGCAGACCATAATGAAGTCACGTCGTCTGCGTAGGAAGACCAACCCCATTGATCGCTGGAGAATCATCAGCCTGTGGAGGACGGGCCTATGCTTCCAAGATATAGCTGATCTTACTGAAATGAGCTCAAGCACAGTGCGTAGGTGGGTGCGGCGCTGGCAGAGGGAGGGAGACTCATCCCTGCTCGGTTCAAGGCGCAGGATATTTCTCTCTATGGGTCTAAATACGCCACCACATCTTTCTACAATCAATTACTTACTTTGGAATATAAAGAACTTTATATATGTGTATTATGCTTACTTCCAAAAGAACTTTAAGAGTGAGTCCTACCCACCGCATTATTTATATGTCTAAGTTAAATAAAACGTTTGGTAGTCGTTATTGTTTTTGTTCAACCCAATCAAGTCTAGTCCAGCATATCCGTTGACCGCAGGTAAGCAACTGCCCTTAAATGTGGTGCCAACATTAACAATAACAAAGACGTCACCCTATGGAAGAGGTTAAATAGCAGTACAGTGAGTAGCGGCCTGTGCCTGGCTAGTTCAAAGGGCACAATATTCCTCTTCCTGGGTCTATAGACAAATGCACATTTCCCCACTTAACCATTCGCTGTTGATTCCATACTGACATAAAACCGTAAGGGATTGATACGATTTTTTTTTTTCGTAAATATACTGTATTTTTATATTTTACCGTACGGATGGCTATAACACTTAACTTTTTGAAGAACTTGAAAACTGAATCACGCCTTCAATATTGCCTAAATTATCTTGCAGTTTTAAAACTATGAAGAATGCTCTGCGAGGACAGCACCGCCTCGCACAAGTTTGACTTTTAATTGACCTGCACTAAAACCAAATCACTTCTTCGCATTGCTACACACACTGTATGTTCCAAGCTTTCTCCAGATCGCATCAGCCACTCGTGAAATATCGCTACAACATGAACTTTGACCTCGGCCCCTGACCCAGAATTTTAGTGAATCTATACCAAAACAAAATATTCTTTTTCCTCCCCATCAACACAAATGTATTTGCCATTTTTTTACCGAAATATGATTAGACAGTTATGCTGTAGTTTTCTGAATAGCATACATAAGAACACAAATATTCATTTATAATGCGACTGGTCATAATAGCTGGCCTTTGGTGTTGCTACCAGTACAATGAGTAGGCTAAAGAAGCGAATAGATGCAGCCTTCATTAATTCCGCCACTCACCAAACCCATCACTTGCAAAACCCACAACTCACCAAACCCTCCACTCGCCAAACTCGCAAATCACGAAACCCCCCACTCGCCAAACCCGCCACTCGCCAACCCCCCCACTTGCTAATCACGCCACTCGCCAATCTCGCCACTCGTCCAGTCCGGCCATTCGAAAATCTCGCAGTTCACCAATCTCGTCACTCACCTACTCTGAAGAAAGTATCTGGGTGTTGCAAGAATAAATTACCAAAAGACGCCACCATGTCTAAGGGCTAAAAGAAATATTTTATGAGCCATCCGTGTTGGACCAGTGCCAGGGGCAGAAGTCCTCACAGTTAGGTCGGTGCCATAAAACCAAATGGCAGTAGTGGTGAACGTGAGCGTGTGTGCTTGCCTTTGTTGCTACCTTGAATACCTTCCCAGTTCCCCACAGGCGTTCCTCAGTTGGACTTGACGTGAAATAGTATGGGGGGATGAACGTCAGCACAGCCCCCCCCCCCTCTCCAGTTTTATGTAAATCTTTCATATTTATAATCAGGAAATTTTTTTTTTTTATACATGTGCATTGGATAATTAAGGAATAATCATTTCCTCAACAGGTTAAATATATATTAGAAATATTGCGTTACTGGAAAAAAAATAGAGGGCTAAATATATCTGTAAAAGAATGTGACATAACAGAACACCCGTGGTGGTGAAAACCTAAGGTTACACAAGTTTTTCATTTAAATTGTCCCACAAGGAGGTGAGAACCGCTGCTAATGTGTAGTCATATTATCAAAAAAGTTCAAACAATAACTGGGTGTATTGGTTATAATTAGCAGAGCACTGCATTTTGCTAAAGTGAACCACTAACATGGTTATACAGCAAGAACCTTGAAGTAAATATGATATTTTACCTGACAATATATATATTTGGCATTTTATGTTTCATAATCAAACAAGTGTGACCATATTATTAGTAATAATGCCGTAGGATCTCTAATATCCTGTTAGTTCACATGTGAGTTTCAATTTTTTTTTTTTTTTTTTTTTTTTTTTGCTTTCCCTTCTCAAAGACACTGAGAAGAAGGACAAAAATATTTGTAGCATCTGACTGTAAGAAATTCAACATACCTATAAGTAGTGGAAACTGGCAAGGTATTCAATTATTAATGTAACAGTTCTTGATAAGCAATACGACTCTCAGTGTCTGTGTGCATTTTCTCATTGTTCACTTTGTCAAGAATGAATAACGTACATTTTACTAAATTAGTAATATTTCGATTATGGCCAATATGTATGAAATAAGCTGCAACAATTTTTTATTAGACGTACAAAAATATTCTGTAACCAATTACAGTACTATGTATTTGTAACAAGATGAAATATTAAGTACTTCACCGGGAATAATAGCTTTTTGTTCAATAAATGCTTTGTAATTTAAACAGTTTGGTTCTGACTGGAATTATTCCAGGTGCATCTTCAAGTAGTTGGCTATGTAAGAGGAATAAGAGCAAGACTGGCTGGATTTTGAAAAAAAAAAAATCACTTTAGATTACTCCCAAATAGAATGCGACTCAGAGAGTTATTTTGAATGCTGTAAGTGTGCATATGTATAGGCCTGCATTATGTAATAACTCAATAGGTAAGACAGAAAAATGATATCAAGTGGTTATGAACAGAAGCCTTGTATGATGGTTGGAATGTGTGGATCGCTTACCTGCAGCAACAGTTATGGTGGAGTAGGCAGGTAAAAAGACTGAACAATATGTCTTGTTTTTTGGAACTATAGGTAATATTACAAAGTCTTCAGAAATGGGCAATAGAAAGTAAATGGTGTGGAAGGAAGACTACTGAATGTCCTGAGAAGAGTATATGATGCTAGCAAAACTTCTCTCAAATGGTGGTTAAAGGCTTAGTAACTCTGTAGTGAGGCTCATGTGAAACAAATCTGTATGAGGAACAGAAGAAAGCAATGACATTAGCACTAAAACCATTTTTTTAGATGCTCATGCTTATACAATGGAAAAGTTATATTTTTAAGAACAGCTCATGCTTCACTGACTTTGCAGAAAAATAAGTAAATGTGTTATGTGCTGCTTTATGGGCAATATATTGTGATATCTCGGTACTTGTTAATTGTGAACAATGTTGAGGTTTATCGGACAAAGCAAACTGGGATATAGGCAATAAGATTTACTTTTACAAACCTCATGTAGCCTATACAGATGTAAGTGCTACACGCCAACAGTGCGCTGGAGCTTTATAAAACTCTTAATATGCATTATGGAATCTTAATATACAGTTATAAAATAATAAACGTGAATATATATAAAATTTCACTTATCATGACAATATTTCAAGTAGAATTTGAGAAAGATAAGAATATAAAGCAACTATTAAACAAGGTGTAAAATATTCAAATGCTCAGTCTCTTCATGCCCTCCACCACCACAAACAATGACCAAAAGGGAAGTTGTGCACTACCTGGAGATTCACACTAAGCAACGATCTGCTATTAGTGATCGGAATCTTTTCAAGGCTGCATGAGAAACAGTGTCATTGCAGAAATATACAATCTAGAAAAGCTTCAACCTATCTTTTAACAATAAACAACAAGTTTTCTTTCTCTGTCAAATCCTGGACTTCTCTCCAGATAGGCTGCGGCCACATTTATCCGAGATGGGTGATCGACAAAATGAACCAAAGCACCAGGCCAGAACCGTTTAAATATCCGAATCAGAACGTTAGACCGATCCCTTGGCCTTGTTTCATCTTGTCTGTAACATATTTGGAACAAGGTAGCACAAGGTGTGTCTCATGCTTGAATGTCAATAATTACCACCAACAGGAAAACGAACATTCCTCTGGCCTGGCTGCCTGACAACAGTGAAGAATGGCTGAAACTGTCAGAGGTCTTCTGTGCGGGTTGTTTATATTTCTCCTGATTAATCCATTAGGATCATTGCATCCTCAAGGTACGTACTCTGCGATGTTCCACATGCGTCATAATCTTTTGAATAGTAGTCTCTTTCATTCTGAGACTCGAATTTTATGTAATTTACTTTATATCTATCTATCTATTTATCTGTCTATCTATAGTAACTACCCTTCACAGATAGTTGTTTCTAATGACAAAAAAAAAAAAAAAAAATTGGTAGCAGGAAGAGACTAGTAAAAAAATGTCAAGTTAATGAATGGATTAGTGGAGACTGATGATGACCCATTCGTTGGCAGGGAGTACTGCTACGGGATTTAAAGCTACTTATAGGTGTGAAGAATAAACTGGAAATACTTTGACAATTACGAAAAGGCTGTTCAGTTGCATTTGGCCACGTATGTAAGTCATTAGAGACAGAAATATAAGAGTGGCTCATAGGCGGATCCAGAGGTGTTGGCAGTGGTGCCCAGCCAACACCCCTGCTTTGTCAGACTAAGTACTGTGCATATATACAGTGCATCTTTGATTGGTTATTTAGTTCTTCCACACAAACCATCCTTACTGACAAACGTAATTTAATTTACTTTGAACAAGGGAATGTCCAACCAACATTATTTTGGAATATGATATGGGCAACACTCAATAATATTCTTGGCTCTGCCCCTTGAGCCTCAAACATAATATTTTTTTGAAGATCAAGACATTCACATGCAAGAGAATATAGAACAGGTACTTTTTCACTAGTCATAACAAGGAAAAAAAAACTCTAACTTCTATGCAGATGTTAGAGGACAGACAGCTATGGACGTTAGCACACTGAATTCCGCACTTGATGCAGCACAACACGAAGCCTTCATTATTTGCATCACAGAGAAGAGCTCAGCGGTAAGTAACGCTTAAGTTTCGTACTGAGGGAAAATTAATGTAACTTTAAAGTTAATATTCTTCACGAAGGAATAACTCAGGGTTATTATTTTTTTCTCTCCCTTGACTTCCATTATTTATAGAATGATCAAGTTAACACATCAAGGAGCATAGCAATAAATCTGAGGATTTTACTAAACTGCAAAGAATCAACTTGGTGTCTGATTGTACCATTCTTCAGAAGGACCACGGGATGTTATTAAAATGATCAGATGAATGATAAATGAAAATGACTGTAAAGAAATTTATGTTACAAGCACCTTATGTGGACAAAGTTATATAGTCAGCAAAATTAAAAAAAGAAATACCAATATCTAGATAGATACTTGTACATAACGAGAATACTGTGGGAGAGAATTCTGCAGTAGGAGCCGTGTTTAGAAAACAGCTAACTGTTAAGAAGCGAGATTTCCCAGTTAGCCGAGATCTTTCTCGACGTTTCCTGATATTTACGGTAGCTAGTTCCGGTACGAGTCAGAGTTGCCAGTTAGTCTGCTGTTTGTGAGCGTAGTTATCTAGTAAGTTATGCATTAATTTTCTTCTCTTTTTCTTTAAAATGTATTATTTATGTGAATGCTTGTTAAACTATGTAATTTAAGTTCGTATGGTAAGTGATTTAGAGTGTTATGTAATGTGAGACAACTCTGACATGTTTTCATATCTCCGAGTTGGCAACTGTTGTTCTCGTAGAATGTAGACGTCTCTCGAATAATGCAAGTTTATATAAGGATGGGGTAGAGACTATTTCATGTTTAGTTGGTTTTCAGTTCAGTTAGAGTGAAGTTCAGTCGGTTTTGGTTCAGCTTGAGTGTAGTGCAGTGTCAGTGAAGATTGTATATTTTGGTACTTGTGATAACAGTGGCAAACTGTGATGTGTTTACTGAAGTTAGTATATCATCAGAACTTGTAATAACAGTGAAGTGTTGTCAAGCATTAAGTGTAATAGCAGTTAGTAAAGTGTGTATAGCTCCAGTGCTTGTGAGAATAGTGAAGAGAAGTTGGAAAGCATTAAGTGGAATTATTTGGAAAGTAAAGACAGTGAACTCTGAGGAGCCAGTGTTTATTTTCGCCTCAGCTGATCTTATGTACTGTGCACCTTAAGGCTGACCATAAGAAGAACAACTCGCAGGGCAACGTCATTCCTGTACTGAACTACTGCTGTTGGAGCCTGTGGCAATGTGGGGAGAGGACGTAACGTAACACTACAAAACAGAGTATTGGTATAAACAACAAATGGGTCTTCTGCTTTATTCCAGGACTCTGACAGATCTATCTATCTATATACCTAGGCTGCTACCCCCAAGGAAATGGAGGTAGCTGAGACAGGACGACTTACTCCCAAAAGGAGCTGTTGCGCGGGGTGGAAAATCTGCCAGACACCAGCAGAAACTATGTTTCATTTTCGTTTCTACGGGCTAAGGGGGTTTTAGTTAAGCTTTGGTGTTATTTTTCTGATCGATAGTTAAGATATTGGTTAAGCAAATAACTTTAAAAAATGTAAATAACTCTTTCTTATGGTATTTCACGCAGAATATCAGTGAAAAAAATAGTATATTTATATATTCTTCTCTACGATGGTTAGTAAAATATCTGCCAATAAGACGGTTTTGGGGCTGTAAGAAGTAAAAAAAGGCATATGAATATTGACATTTGTATATAATATGACGTACAATAAATGGCACATATGGTGTATCCATAGTTTAATATTTATTAGACTCTAAAATGTTAGGGCATATCGAAGCCTACTGCTGCCAGACGTATGAAGAAAGCATACACAGTTCAGCTGATGGAGTAGATCAGTGCGAGTAAAGCCCGTCACACATACGGGACTCAAGGGCCGACCGCAGCGTGACTCAACAACGTGTCCTAGTTGGCTCCCACACATCCTGACTGGCCCTGAATCTACTCTGCTCGTGACTGCCTAACGACCGCGTCAGGACTGCCCCACGACCGGTCGGGACGACCTCAAGAACACGACAAGATCACGAGGTGGCCACAAGGCGATGGAGCTACGAGTCTTCAAATGTGAAATTTAACGAATTTTTGTCAGCCACGACTATGACACGACCATCCACGAATGCAAGATGACTTCGTGACGCATTGTGGGAATGCACCCCAACCCCCCCAGGACACCCCCACGACCAACCCATGGGGTGGGGCATCACACCTGAACCACCAATGACACCCAGTGTTGGGCAGGGCATCACACCTGGATCACCAATGATACCCAGTGTGGGGCAGGGCATCACACCTGGACCACCAATGATACCCAGTGTGGGGCAGGGCATCACACCTGGACCACCAATGACACCCAGTGTGAGGTGGAGCATCACACCTGGACCATCAATGACACCCAATGTGGGGTGGAGCATCACACCTGGACCATCAGTGACACCCAGTGTGGGGTGGAGCATCACACCTGGACCACCAATGACACCCAATGTGGGGTGGAGCATCACACCTGGACCACCAATGACACCCAGTGTGGGGCGGGGCATCACACCTGGACCAACAATGACACCCAGTGTGGGGCGGGGCATCACAGCTAGACCATCAATGACATCCAGTGACGGGCGGGGCATATCACCTATGTAGAAACTTTGTAGCCACCATTTATATATATGTAACTCTTTAGTCTTGTAATATTTAAGTCTTGAGTTTTGGTTAAAGTTATTTTGGTAATCGAAGAGCAGGAGGAGTTAAAGATGAATACAGGGAGTTGATCTTGATTTATTATCTTCAAAGAAAGTCTAAGTTGAGCAGCGTATGTATTACACAGGGACTTAATATACTAACTGAGTCTAGTTGGACCCCTCTTCTTATCTGATCTCTCCACTACCTGCCGGTTCTATTGCCAGCACCTCTCTGAGCTCTGATTCTTACATTCTCGTTTAGCAGGGGTCGTGTCACGTGTGCTATACTGTTGTGGAAGCTTCTAGAAAAATGTATGTCTGTGTATATGTACAGCTTCCGGTGCACGTCTAGCATTCCTTCACTCTAAGAGTTGCAAGCTAATTTCCTTTTGCTTGATTCTCGCTGATACACTACCTATATCACACCCTGGCTTGGTGCTTCTATCTATCTATCTATCTATTTATCTATGAGTTGTATTATTATAATATGGTGTCCTAACATCGCTCGGTCACGTGAACTGGCGGTCCTCCGACAGCAATCATCATTGACATATGCTAGTCTATTAATACATAGCACTGATTATAATATTGTATAGACATAATATTCATGATAATATTGTACTGGCCTAATAATATTCTAGAAACATAATATATTTTAAACAAATTGTATACATAATTGAACAAATGTACTATAGTTAAATTAGTTATAGAAAATTGTATAACATATTGTACAATGTGTATGTATAACAGACATACGCATATTATTGTGCAATGGTAATACTGCTAGGTCATTATATTACATATGGAGTAATCCCTTTAGTAATGTCTAATATTTCACTTAACTTGTATGATAATTCTGGTAATACAGAATTGAAGTAACATTGTATGAATTGTTACATAATTGTATTTTTATTGTACATTACTGTATTGTTGGTAGAATACTCATTGATAGGGCAAGGCATATGACAGAGGAGCTAGTTGGAGAAGAAAAAAGGGGATTTAGGAAGGGAAAACGGTGTGTAGATCAGATATTTTTTCTAAGATGTTTAGTGAAGTATCTAGAGAAGGGAAAGAAAGTGTATGCTGCCTGGACTTGGAGAAAGCTTATGACAGAATAGATAGGCAAGGTATGTGGAAGGTATTAAGAATATATGGAGTGGATGGGAAATTGTTGAGTGCTGTGAAGAGTATGTATGAAGGAGCTAGGGCTACGGTGCGAGTGGATGGTGAGCTGAGTGAGTTCTTTGATCTCAATGTGGGACTGAAACAGGGTTGTGTGATGTCTCCATGGCTGTTTAATATATACATGGATGGGGTTGTAAAGGAGGTGCAAGGTAGGGCAGTGGATGTGGGGGTGGCTCTAATGAATGAGAGTGAGATTTGGAAGATTCCAGTGTTGCTGTTTGCTGATGATACAGTATTGTTGAGTGAAGATGAATGGGAGTTGCAAGGTTTGGTGAATGAATTTGGGACAGTGTGTAGGAGGAGGAAGCTGAAAGTTAATGTAAACAAAAGTAAAGTTATGATGTTTCAGTGGAATGAAGTCACAGAGTGTGCAGTGAGGTTGGATGGTGAGGATATGGAGAATGTGAGTGCATTCAAGTACTTGGGTAGTGTGATGAGTGAGGATGGAACTTTGGGGGATGAAGTGCGTGAAAGGGTACAGCAGGGAAGGAAGGTTGTTGATTCACTGAAAGCAGTGATGAGAAATAGGGAGGTGAGTATGGAAGTTAAGAAGTCACTGCATGATAGTATTGTGATCCCTACCCTGACGTATGGAAGCGAGGCGTGGACCTTGCAAGAGGGGAACAAGTCAAGAGTGAGAGCAGTGGAAATGCGTTACTTGAGAGGAGCATGTGGAGTGACATGGAGGGACAGGTTGACGAATGAAGAAGTGAAGGAACGTTGTGGGGTGGATGTGGATGTGGTTTAGAAGATAAGGAGAAATACACTGAGGTGGTTTGGACATGTGGAGAGAATGGAGAATGAAAGACTGAGTAAGAGGGTGTATGTAGGTGAGGTGGAGGGAGGGAGAGGGAGGGGTAGACCAAGGATGAGGTGGAGGGATGGAGTTGAGAGGTATATGAGGGAGGGGGGGTGAGTTGGGGGGAGGGTAGTCAAATGGTGGGTGACAGAGCGACTTGGAGGCATTTTGTCAGCGGCCACCCCTTGCGGGATTAGGGCGTTGGGCTATAGATAGATAGATAGATAGATTGTAATATAATATCTGTAACAACCGTAAAATAATCGTATTAACATTGTAGTAATATTGTAGTAACATCGTAGTAATACATAATTGTAACATTGTATGAATTGTTACATAATTGTATTGTAATTGTGACATATCGTTTGTAGTTACATAATTGTTGCAAGTGTAATATAATTCTAGTAACACTGTGGTAATATTGTAGGAACATCGCAGTAATTTGTAACATTGTATGAATTGTTACATAATTGTAATTGTTACATATCGTTTGTAGCTGGATAATTGAAGCAACTGCAACATAATGCAATCGTTTGTCGCTACATAACTGTAGTAATTGCAGTAATATTGTAGTCACTGCAGTCCTGACACCGCTTATCCGGTCATGCTGCGGTCGATGATAGTGATGATGTGCCTTGCCACTGGCTCGTGGAGAACAACAATTTGCTTTTTTTATTTTTTTCACTTATAGAAGGAGTTTATGTGGTATTTTGGCATTTGTAGTAACACACCTATTTTCATTTGT
>NC_136973.1:15168799-15248799 GCF_032717465.1 Coenobita brevimanus | reverse complement strand
GGCCATTTTTGTTTTCTAGTTTTCCTTGCAACTTAATTTGTTTGTTTCCACTAGGTAGCTTTAATTAATAAATGTTTAATGCAGTTCTTTTAATCGCTCACTGAGTAACTGTGATAGTATATTTTCTTTATTACTTTGTAGATTTAATAATGTATAGCTGTATGTGTGAAACACGTATTTTATGTAGGTATAAATGCACTCGTTGGTAACATTCGTTGGTAGTAAATAAATGCTATAGTAAATGAATGAATATATACCGTACAATGTAGAATATTTACTGTTGGTGCAGGTATTTAGTGATTGAACTATGCAGATAACTGAAGTAGGTATGTGTATGTAAGTTGTAACTATACAGCACGTTTTATAGTTTGTGCAAAAGATGTTGTCTCTCACTGTGTATTGTATAAATGAAGTAACTATGTAACTCACTAATTTTTACCGTGGTGGGAATGGTGCGCGTGGTGGTGAGTGGTGGTGTCACACACCTGTTGATTGACGTGGCATTGTCTCAACAAACACGCATGGTGACGTTGACTTCCCACACTGGTAGCTGTGGTGAGTAAATGAGTAGCGATGAGTAACTTGAGTGAAGATGAGTAAGATGAGTTGTGAATATGTGCTTGGTATTTGCTGTCGTCGTTTTGACCTTCTCGCACTCCTGCGTCAGCGGTGGAGGTTGGGGGGCGGTTGGAGAAAGAGGAGGGTGAGGTCAGGTGGTTGTGAGTTGTGAGTCGTGTCTCGCTCTTCATTTGTTTGTTTTGTTTTTCTCTCTCGATGCATTCTCGGTCCTTTTTTCTTGTGATCTACTCGTTCTGGGATGAAGAATGTCACTATTTGTAGGTGCGTGTAGAAGATTATAGAGACCACTCGTAGACTTGTTACTTGTAGTTGATCGTAGATGGTTGTAGTTCGTTGGCTTGTCGTAGAAATTGGAAGATTGTTTGTATCAATATTTTGTTAAACTACTGGCAAGGCTTCATCCGACCTCTTCACCTCAACATCAGTGTGATGATCGGGGAGACGGAGGGGGGGGGTTGGAGAGAATACTGTCAGGAGCTGGTTGTGAGTTGTTGGTTGTAAGAGGTATTGTTTCTTTTCTGTCTTGATAATGTAGACTAGTAGACTCGTAGGCTTGTAGACTCGTAGACTCGTAAACTCGTAGACTCATAAACTCGTAGACTCTTTCTTCTTATTGTATACTCACTTGTGGTTACTTGATCGTAGAATTGTAGTTTCTTGATAATGTAGAATCAGCTGTAGAACTGGAGCTGATCTTGGTTACAGTTTTGCCTGCTTTTGTAGAAATGATGGTTCGTAGGCGTAAAGTCAATCGTTACTGACACCATTTATTGTAGAAACTTCATAGCCACCATTTATATGTATGTAACTCTTTAGTCTCGTAATATTTAAGTCTTGAGATTTGGTTAAAGTTATTTTGGTAATCGAAGAGCAGGAGGAGTTAAAGATGAATACAGGGAATTGATCTTGATTTATTTTCTTCAAAGAAAGTCTAAGTTGAGCAGCGTATGTATTACACAGGGACTTAATATACTGAGTCTAGTTGGACCTCTCTTATTTGATCTCTCCACTACCTGCCAGTTCTATTGCCAGCACCTCTCTGAGCTCTGATTCCTACATTCTCGTTTAGCAGGGGTCGTGTCACATGTGCTATACTGTTGTGGAAGCTTCTAGAACACTATATGTCTGTGTGTATGTACAGCTTCCGGTGCATGTCTAGCATTCCTTCACTCTAAGAGTTGCAAGCTAATTTCCTTTTGCTTGATTCTTGCTGATACACTACCTATCTCACACCCTGGCTTGGTGCTTCAATCTATCTATCTACCTATCTATCTGTCTATCTGTCTATGAGTTGGATTATTATAATATGGAGTCCTGACACCTGTACCACCAATGACACTCAACGCATCACCATGGACCTCCCCTGTGTCTAGTCAGTTGATGAGGGACACACAGTCATAACATTTTTTTTTGCCGGTGACAGCATCACGACAAGCAACGACTGCATCACGACGCATCCTATTGAGGTAAAACTGTTTCATGACCGAAATACGACACTCCTGACTGCAATGCAACTATGACACGACTTTTGGCAAGTCATGAGGTGGCCACGATTTTTTTACGCGTGCGTTAAAATATCGTGAGGCGCGACGGGTCGTCCCAGCTGCTCACAAGCGCTCTAAAGAGTCCGGGCTTTGTTGGTGAATCAAGGGACGATTGATGAAATAAATACGTTATGACCTTGGGTCACGCCGCGGTTGGCCCTTGAGTCGTTTTTGTGTGATGGGCCTAAAGACAGATGGCTGTTTTGGTTTTATCAGAAAACTTGTTGTACCGGGGACAGCATCTTAATATCGACATGCATTCTTGAGGTGAATTATGTTTTATTCTAACTCACAGGAAGTTTAATTTGTTGGTATAAATTATAACTAAATACTGTTATTGGTTAAAGATATACATATATATTTCTATGCATGCATAAACCAGGCTGCGACCATTGTAGAATATTTTTTTTTAATTATTTTTCCATGCTGCATTGACACAATACTGTTGTAAAGGGAATAAATAGAATATTTATATATTTTTACAACATGTAGGCCGGGCCCTAAAAAAGGAGACGGCCCGTAGCAACTCCAACAGGTGCTGCTCACATCCCCTGCAGAACCCGTGATAGCCTGAAGCCATTCGAGGGGAGAGAAAGTTACGCCCCCTCTCCTTCTGCAGTTGCCTTGGAGGGCACGACACCGGCAACGGCCTGTAGCCGCGCCAGTAGTCAGGAGACAGCCTGTAGCCACCCCTCGTCTACACGTTGCCCTCCATACGGGACTTCAGCGACAGAGGCAAGCGATGGCCTGTAGCTATGCTTCATCTGCGATCTGACAGGGAGTCGGGCCCCAGTGACGGCCAGAAGCCACACCAACAGCAAAGGGATGGCCTGTAGCTGCCCTCCGTTTGATGCCCAAAGAAACTCGGCGACAGTCGGTAGCTGTGCCGGGGAGGGACGCCAAAGTCCCTTGCCCTTTGTGACTCTGCAGTGTGATGGCGACCTGCGATCAGCCCTGCCTACTGGCGGGAGTGCAGGCTGCTCCTCTGTCCATCCAGACCGAGGCAACCTCCAGGAGGAGGACTTCTGCCCAGAGGACTGGTGGAGAGGACCGGTGTTATCTCTGGGGTTATTCTCCATCCAGTCGGTTCCTGAGGAGGACCCTCACCTGACAGACTCCTGCTGGGAGTGATGCCGCAGCCCCACCCTGATGGCGATGCTGCTGGAAGGAGGCTGCAGCCAACAGACCTCTGAGGGCACCCGCAGGACTCCGGGGAGAGACCTCTCCCCTCCCCAACGAAGACGACGCCCTTCCTCCACCAGGCACCTGAAGGAGTGCCTCCAGAACCTGTTTGGCCCTAGCCATGGGGGCCAGACCACAGTTCCCAGTCCTGACAGTGAGGGGCCTTTCAGTATGCCAAGCCCAAGCCCTCGACAATAGACGATGCCACTGCGAGTAGTCCCGTGGCTGCAGGATGAAGGGACTCCTGAAGGGACTCTACCTACCCCAGGCCGATGACTGTGAGTCCCTGGGCCTTCCCCCTTCCCCTTTGCCCGATCAGTTACATTATATATAACAGTGACTGTGATGCGTGGTTCTCACAGACTGTGAGTGAGAGGCAAAGACTGTGCAGTGCAAGTGAATAGTGAAATTCAGTGAAGTGAGGGAAGACACTCGAAACAGTGCATGTCCATCCTGTGCAAGATGAGAGACAAAATTCGGTGTCGTTGTCATAACTCTGTGGCAGTGCATATCCACCCTGTGTAAGCCAAGAAATAGAATCCAGTGACAATATGTATAACTATCGTGAATCACGAAATAGAGAAGCAGTCAAAATAAGGACTCCTGAACTACCTCATGCACAAAAAAACCTATATTTTGCCTTCTCACTGTGAAACGAGCCTCCCGCGCAAGGACTGTGAAAGCTGTGTATTGCCTCCTTACCCCAACTAAGACCACTGCCTATCTAGTATCCTGAGTGATACTCGAAACCCATCTCCCAGCCTATGTATTAACTTTGTTTAGCATATTGTGTGAATTGTCTTCCCGTTCTATAGCAGAGAATTTGTCAATATACGTGTAAAGTTGTTGCCCTGTGTTTTGTATGCCCTGTTCCTCTCATACTGTGTCTGAGCTCCAGTCTAGAAAGGGAACTCAATTGCACCCTAGACATTCTTTGAGCGGGAAGCTGACCTAAAAATGCCTAGCATAACACTGGTGGACAACAGTGGTTCTTGACCTGGGCACACACAGAGAGAAGCAAACAGGGAAATCGGCAAAATGGCAACGAAACTGCACGTACAATTGCCCAAATTCGACCCAGAACAGTATGACGTCCACACATATCTATCAAAAGTTAAGCCACTGCTGGATATTTGGTTTGAAGATGACAGGCAGAAAATATCTGTCACGCTACCACTCCTGGGCAAAGCAGTGGTCAATATTGCACCTAAAGTCATCCCTGAGCTAACATGGGGGAACTTCACGAAACTAGTAATTCAAGCTATCACACCCTCGCTTGGAAGGGTAGTGGCACTATCCCAACTGGATAGTTTAACATACGATGGCAACCTGGATGATGCTCTGATCCAGGCCAGGCGACTCATCACTGCCGCTTGCCCAGAGGCAGACGATGAACCTGGAAACAACACACATTCAATACCCTTCTCAGAGTCCTCCCCAGTATGGTCACAGAGCACTTCACCATACACTACCCGCTCCACCCCCTAGCAAATCAACGTGGTTAGCAAATTCTCCACGAATAAGCCCACACCACACAACAAGCCACGACCTTCTCTACTCCACACTAGCCCTACGCCAACGCCCAGCTCACCCAGAGCTCACCCCACAAACAAGCGCCCCAGCCACAAGGAGAACCAGAACCTCATCTCAATCAACCCCAAGGAGTTCTCCGCATGCAGCCACCGATGTCCACTCCATGACATCCATGAACAGCTCAATGCTGCCAGGAGCAAGCTAACCACCCCTGGCCAACACAAAGTGTCTTCTCTAGAAAACGAAGGCCCCGAGAATGAACCCGCCCGCCAGAGATACCGATCCTGGGGAAACAGAGCCGGAGGAAGAAGAAATCCAACAACAGCTGAATTATTAGGACTGCCTCTGCACCTCCTCATGGTGGCGGGGGCCACCTCTCTCAAATATCGTCCCCCAGTCTATGACAAGATGAGGCTGAATGGGGTAAAAGTGAGGCTTCTGGTCGATACGGGAGCGGCCACGTCGTGCCTGTACAGCCACTTCTACTTCCGTCATAAGTTGGCTTTTGGTCTGCCTTTCCCTACACTGACTCATCTTGTGGGGAAACCCGGGCCCTATGCACCGACACCCACCAGCAAGTATCCACACAACAGAAGTTCACTGTCTTCGACTCCACCCATTGTAATTATGATGGATACCTGGGACTGGACCTGCTGCAGAAACTACAAGCTACCATTGACTGCCACAAGCTGCAGCTCCAGTTCTGGAAACCCCCAACCCCCCGACCCCCCCAAGGCACTGTGGATTTGCACACCCCATCCCGCACCCCCTCAGCATCACCCCCCTCCACATGCCCCCTCCCCCTTCCCTGCCTCCCACCTCACTCAGCCTCCCCCTCCCCCACCTTCCCTGCCACCACCACTTCCACCATAAAAATTCCCCCTCAGCACAAAGCATTGCTGCCATTGAACAGGCCCACAGGAACATCTGTCCTATTCTCCCCCAACTTGCCGCCTGGAACCCTCTCGGCCTGTCTCTTGTCCCCTACCTTCCTCCCCCCACACATTGCAGCAGTCCGAATTGCAAACATCACCACGTTCCCCCTCAAGCTACCTAAGGGGTTCATGGTGGGAGAAATGGAAGAATCAGAGCCATGCTCCATCATCACCCCTTCCTCCCCTGCCCCACTGTCCCCCATCCCCAACCATCTCTCCCCTCACCAATTGGACACCCTTTGCCATCTCCTGGACTTTCAGGACCTCTTCGCATCGGGCCCCTCAGATATCGGCCAAACCACCTATTTGGCGCATGGAATACACAACACAGGACCACAGATCCGCCAACCATCTTGGCAGAAAAACCCCAAACAAAGAGCAGAGGAAGACCGGCAGGTCCAGAAAATGCTTGATGCAGGCGTTGTTTCACCTTCCACCAGTCCTTGGTCCTTCCCTGTCATCCTCGTCAAGAAAAAAGATGGCACCATGCTATTCTGCATGGATTACTGCCGCCTGAATGATGTAACCATCAAGGATGCCACCCCCCTCCCCAGGATCGACGATTCCCTCGACTATCTATATGGTGCCTCATGGTTCTCTACCCTAGATCTCCAATTGAGGTATTGGCAGGTCCCCGTGCACCCAGAGGACAGAGAAAAAACCTCATTTTCCACCAGTAATGGGAAACATTATGAATTCAACATCCTGCCATTCAGCTTCTGCAATGCCCCCACCACCTTCTCTCAGCTGATGGAGCCTGTCCTTAGCTGCCTTACCTGGGAAATCTGTCTGACATAACTGGACAATGTCATCGTTTTCAGTAAAACATGGGCCGATCACCTCCAGCGCCTCAGGAAAGTTTTCCAACGAATTCGCCAGGCAGGCCTCGAACTCTGGCCTTCCAAGTGTGTCATGGCTGCCCGAACTGTCTCTTTCCTGGGGCACGTCATCTCCAAGGACGGAACAGCCCCCGACCCAGACAACCTGCACACCATCGCAGATATTTCTCTACCATGAGACGTCCATGAGGTTGAGGCCTTCCTGGGCTTTACCTCGTACTATCAATGCTTTGTAAAGGGGTTCACTAACATTCCCAAGCCCCTCCACGACCTGACCAGGAAGGAAGAACCCTTTGCCTGGACCGATGAGCTACGGGCTGTTTTTCAAGAGCTCAAGAATAAACTCATCACTGCCCTGATCGTTGCCTTCCCCGACTACTCCCTTCCCTTCTGATTGTACACCAACGTTTCCCTTGTAGTGACTGGTGCTATCCTTGCCCAAATCCAGGAGGGACGAGAACACATCATCGCCTGCGCCAGCCACACCCTTAACCAGGCTGAGTGGAACCATGCTGCTACCAAGCGGGAGTGCCTAGGCATCATCTGAGCCCTTGAACACATCCGGACTTACCTATCTGGAACGAATGTGACAATCAGCACGGACCACCAGTCGCTCCAATGGCTCCGTCAATCAGACACCCACAGCACCCAGGTGATCAGATGGCAGGAGACCCTGGAAGAATTAAATTATGAAATATCTTACTGTACCGGCAAACCCCACACTAACGCCGATGCACTCCTCTGGCTCCCCATCCACGTGGTATAACATGAAACGGAGCTCCTCCAACGGTGGCACAACAAGGACCGGCCCCCCTGGATCCCTCCCCATCTATTCAACAAACTCCACCTTCAGGGCTATCATTTATTCACCCCGTCGGGACACATCATCCTCATCCACAACACTGTCCTAGACACCATGAGACATCTCCACTCTGATGACGGGATCCAGCTGGGTATGAAAAATCTCCTCCAGGTATTCAACAATACGTACTGAACCCCTGGCCCCTCCAACCTTTCCAAAAAGATCACCCAGTCCTGCAGAGCCTGTGCACTAGGCAAGGATACCACCCGCACTGCCAGCCGTTTGGGACACATCACGCCCACAAATCTTAGCAGTTGCTTTCTGTAGACGTTGTGGGGTCCCTGCTACCCAAGTCAGGCTACCGGTACATCATCACCTTTGTAGGTACATATTCAAAATTTATCATCACTTGTCCTGCCAAACAACACCACGCTGTCACTGTAGCAGACGTCCTGGTTCGTCACGTTTTTCCCTACTTTGGAATTCCCCAAGCCCTACACTCTGACAGTGCCTCAGAATTCACCAGCAGTATATGGCAAAAACTAGAAAAAATTTTTGCGTATCGCATCTCCCACTCCTCCCCCTACTGGCCACAGGGAAATGCTGTCTGGGAAAGGAGCTACCAAACCCTCATGAATCAAGTATGCACCCGGATCGAGGAAACTAAAAATGAGGACTGGCCAGCACACGTTAAAACTATTCAGTGGGAAATGAACTCCTGTCCTTGGGAAGATTGCGTATAGCCCCACAAGCTTGTGTTTGGGGAGGTGCCTCTCCTCCTGCCCCTACGCCAACACCTACAGCTGCCCTCCACACCCCCCACATCTGACCCTCTCCACCACCTCAAGAGATGACTCCACCACCTACAAAATGGCCTCAACCTCCAACCAAATGCTGCCCCCATCCCCTACAAGCCAGGCGATTCTCTGATGATCGCAAAGCTCCGAGTTCCACACAAACTCTACCCCCATTTCATGGGCTCGTACACCATCACCCATGTCCCTAACCCTTACCAAGTAACAAAGGATTACAATAACATTCCCCGCACCTACAGGAATCACCATGTACGGCCGTTCTGTGCCAACGCCTCCAATACCCCTGCCCCGCATTCCCACTGCCGTTCCCCACCTCCAGTCGCCATCCCCGACCCTCCTCCGGACTCCTACAATTGCTACATCTCACCCTCATCCTCCCTCGCTTCCTCCCCCTCTCCCTCACCCCCGACCCCTCCACCCTTCATGCTGCATATCACCTCACGTACAGCCTCACCGATGCCGCAAATTCCCGACCCACCCTCACCCCCCCACCACCACCCCCCTCACCTCCCACACCCAATACTGCATCACCTGTCGCCCAGCCACCACCTCCCAGAACCAAGACGCCCTCACATGCCCCTACACTGCCCTCCCCTGCTCCTGCCCCCACCTCATCCCCCCTCATCAACCCCACCCCCAGGTCCCCACTGCAAACACCTCCACCCCAGCCCACCACTTCCAACACCACACTGCACGCACCTAGAGCACCACAAGGCCGCCTGCCCACCTAACCACCTATATCCACCCTGAAAACCAGCATCACCCACTCTGGCCACCTTTCACTCCCTCCCACAAGATACATCACCACCCCCTCCCCCACCCCACCCACCTCACCTCCACCACAGGAGCAAACTTCCCCCTCCATTCACATCCCCCAACGACCGCTATCACCCTCATGCTACATCAAGCCCAAATCTCACCCACCCCTATCCCGAGGGAGTACACCGGTGCTTTGCCCAGGCATAAAACCACTGCTGCCTCCTTAGTATCCATCATTCAACTCGATCCCCTGCCAGAACAACCACCTTCCACCATGAGAATATGACGGCCACCTGGGCACCAACCCTCAGGAGGAAGCACTGTGTCTGTGGCCCTCGTCACCTCCTCCAGCTCCTCCACACAGCCCTCCACCCTTTTCCTCACCTGCAACCCTCACCTCGAAGAAAACCTGGTGACAACACAATGGAATACCCTCCTGCAACACCTGACGCTGGCTCATGTTATCAGCACCACCAAGACCCACTACCTTCAGCCACGGGGACATGACTTTTTTCCCGAGGACAGTGGTGAAATACCAGCCGTGGCAACTCAGGGTGCCACCACACCCCTTGGAGGAGACTACGGAGGGATAGATGGTGCACGTGACATGTCCGGTCAGTACGAATATAAGTCCCCTTGGGCCATGTGCCCCTATTCCCCGGAGTGCACCCAATGGGAGTACCCCAGTCCAAGTGTACAACGTTTCGGACGAGCTAGTACTCGCCAGGATCCGGGTGGAGCTGAACCATCGGCTCCAAGACCCCAGCGATGGCCGGTAGCCACGCAACCTAGGAGACTGCCTGTAGCCACTCTAAAAACCACAAGACGGCCTGTAGCGGCTGCGATAAAAAGGCCACAGCCTGTAGCTGGGCCCTTGTGACAGCCGGTAGCCACACACAAAAAAAGGCCATGGCCTGTAGGCAGGACCAAAAAAAGGAGACGGCCTGTAGCTGCTCCGACAGGTGCTGCTCACACCTGCTGTGGAACCTGTGACGACCTGAAGCCACACGAGGGGAGAGAAAGGTACACCCCCTCTCCTTCTGCAGTTGCCTCGGAGGGCACGAACCGGCAATGGCCTGTAGTCACGCCAGTAGGCAGGAGATGGCCTGTAGCCACTCCTCGTCTACATGTCACTCTCCATACGGGACTTCGGTGACGGCCCGCAGCCACGCCGGCAGGGAAGCAACAGTCTGTAGCCATGTTTTATCTGCGATTCTATCAGGGAGTCGGGCCATGGTGACGGCCGGAAGCCACACCGACAGTGAAGGGATGGCCAGTAGCAGCCCTCCATCTGTTGCCCAAGGGATCTCGGTGATGGCTGGTAGCTGCGCCAGGGAGGGATGCCAAAGTCCTTTGCCCCTTGTGACTCTGCAGTGTGAGGGCAACCTGCGGTCAGCCCTGCCTACTGGCAGGAGAGCATGCTGCTCCTCTGTCCATCCAGACCGAGCCAACCTCCAGGAGCAGGACTTCTGGCCCGAGAACTGGTGGAGAGGCCCGGTGTTATCTGCGGGGTTATTCTCCATCCAGTTGGCCCCCGAGGAGGACCCCCACCTGATGGACTCCTGCCGGGAGTGACACTGCAGCCCCACCCTGATGGCGATGCTACGGGAAGGAGACCACAGCCGATGGACCTCTGAGGGAGCCCCCAGGGCTCCGGGGAGAGACCTTTCCCCTCCTTGACGAAGGCGACGCCCTTCCTCTGCCACGCACCTGAGGGAGCTCCTCCAGAACCTGTATGGCCCTAGCCCTGAGGGCCAGACCCCAGTTCCCAGCCCCGACAGTAAGGGGCCCTTCACTAGGCCCAGTCCAAGCCCTCAACTATAGACAACGCCCCTGCAAGTATTCCCATGGCCGCAGAACGAAGGGACTCCCAAAGGGACTCCGCCTACCCCAGGCCGACGACTGTGAGTCCCTGGGCCTTCCCCCTTCCCCTTTGCCCAATCAGTGACATTATCTATAACAGTGACTGTGATACATGGTTCCCACAGACTGAGTGAGAGGCAAAGACTGTGCAGTGCAAGCGAATTGTGAAGTTCAGTGAAGTGAGGAAAGACACTCGAGACAGTGCATGTCCATCCTGTGCAAGATGAGAGGCAAAACTCGGTGTTGTTGTCATAACTCCGTGACAGTGCATATCTACCCTGTGTAAGCCAAGAAATAGAATCCATTGAGAATGAATATAACTATCGTGAATCAGGAAACAGAGTAAGTGTCAAAATAAGGACTCCTGAACTACCTCATGCACAGTAAAACCTATATTTTGCCTTCTCACTGGGAAACAAGCTTCCCATGCAAGGACTGTGAAACTTGTGTATTGCCTCCTTACCCCGACTAAGACCACTGCCTATCTAGTATCCTGCATGATACTCGAAACCCATCTCCCAGCCTATGTATTAACTTTGTTTAGCATATTGTGTGAATTGTCTTCCCGTTCTATAGCAGAGAATTTTTCAATATACGTGTAAAGTTGTTGCCCTGTGTTTTGTATGCCCTGTTCCTCTCATACTGTGTCTGAGCTCCAGTCTAGAAAGGGAACTCAATTGCACCCTAGACATTCTTTGAGCGGGAAGCTGACCTAAAAATGCCTAGCATAACACTGGTGGACAACAGTGGTTCTTGACCTGGGCACACACAGAGAGAAGCAAACAGGGAAATCGGCAAAATGGCAACGAAACTGCATGTACAATTGCCCAAATTCGACCCAGAACAGTATGACGTCCACACATATCTATCAAAAGTTAAGCCACTGCTGGATATTTGGTTTGAAGATGACAGGCAGAAAATATCTGTCACGCTACCACTCCTGGGCAAAACAGTGGTCAATATTGCACCTAAAGTCATCCCTGAGCTAACATGGGGGAACTTCACGAAACTAGTAATTCAAGCTATCACACCCTCGCTTGGAAGGGTAGTGGCATTATCCCAACTGGATAGTTTAACATACGATGGCAACCTGGATGATGCTCTGATCCAGGCCAGGCGACTCATCACTGCCGCTTGCCCAGAGGCAGACGATGAACCTGGAAACAACACACATTCAATACCCTTCTCAGAGTCCTCCCCAGTATGGTCACAGAGCACTTCACCATATACTACCCGCTCCACCCCCTAGCAAATCAACGTGGTTAGCAAATTCTCCACGAATAAGCCCACACCACACAACAAGCCACGACCTTCTCTACTCCACACTAGCCCTACGCCAACGCCCAGCTCACCCAGAGCTCACCCCACAAACAAGCGCCCCAGCCACAAGGAGAACCAGAACCTCATCTCAATCAACCCCAAGGAGTTCTCTGCGTGCAGCCACCGATGTCCACTCCATGACATCCATGAACAGCTCAATGCTGCCAGGAGCAAGCTAACCACCCCTGGCCAACACAAAGTGTCTTCTCTAGAAAACGAAGGCCCCGAGAATGAACCCGCCCGCCAGAGATACCGATCCTGGGGAAACAGAGCCGGAGGAAGAAGAAATCCAACAACAGCTGAATTATTAGGACTGCCTCTGCACCTCCTCATGGTGGCGGGGGCCACCTCTCTCAAATATCGTCCCCCAGTCTATGACAAGATGAGGCTGAATGGGGTAAAAGTGAGGCTTCTGGTCGATACGGGAGCGGCCACGTCGTGCCTGTACAGCCACTTCTACTTCCGTCATAAGTTGGCTTTTGGTCTGCCTTTCCCTACACTGACTCATCTTGTGGGGTAAACCCGGGCCCTATGCACCGACACCCACCAGCAAGTATCCACACAACAGAAGTTCACTGTCTTCGACTCCACCCATTGTAATTATGATGGATACCTGGGACTGGACCTGCTGCAGAAACTACAAGCTACCATTGACTGCCACAAGCTGCAGCTCCAGTTCTGGAAACCCCCAACCCCCCGACCCCCCCAAGGCACTGTGGATTTGCACACCCCATCCCGCACCCCCTCAGCATCACCCCCCTCCACATGCCCCCTCCCCCTTCCCTGCCTCCCACCTCACTCAGCCTCCCCCTCCCCCACCTTCCCTGCCACCACCACTTCCACCATAAAAATTCCCCCTCAGCACAAAGCATTGCTGCCATTGAACAGGCCCACAGGAACATCTGTCCTATTCTCCCCCGACTTGCCGCCTGGAACCCTCTCGGCCTGTCTCTTGTCCCCTACCTTCCTCCCCCCACACATTGCAGCAGTCCGAATTGCAAACATCACCACGTTCCCCCTCAACCTACCTAAGGGGTTCATGGTGGGAGAAATGGAAGAATCAGAGCCATGCTCCATCATCACCCCTTCCTCCCCTGCCCCACTGTCCCCCATCCCCAACCATCTCTCCCCTCACCAATTGGACACCCTTTGCCATCTCCTGGACTTTCAGGACCTCTTCGCATCGGGCCCCTCAGATATCAGCCAAACCACCTATTTGGCGCATGGAATACACAACACAGGACCACAGATCCGCCAACCATCTTGGCAGAAAAACCCCAAACAAAGAGCAGAGGAAGACCAGCAGGTCCAGAAAATGCTTGATGCAGGCGTTGTTTCACCTTCCCCCAGTCCTTGGTCCTTCCCTGTCATCCCCGTCAAGAAAAAAGATGGCACCATGCTATTCTGCATGGATTACTGCCGCCTGAATGATGTAACCATCAAGGATGCCACCCCCCTCCCCAGGATCGACGATTCCCTCGACTATCTATATGGTGCCTCATGGTTCTCTACCCTAGATCTCCAATTGAGATATTGGCAGGTCCCCGTGCACCCAGAGGACAGAGAAAAAAACCTCATTTTCCACCAGTAATGGGAAACATTATGAATTCAACATCCTGCCATTCAGCTTCTGCAATGCCCCCACCACCTTCTCTCAGCTGATGGAGCCTGTCCTTAGCTGCCTTACCTGGGAAATCTGTCTGACATAACTGGACAATGTCATCGTTTTCAGTAAAACATGGGCCGATCACCTCCAGCGCCTCAGGAAAGTTTTCCAACGAATTCGCCAGGCAGGCCTCGAACTCTGGCCTTCCAAGTGTGTCATGGCTGCCCGAACTGTCTCTTTCCTGGGGCACGTCATCTCCAAGGACGGAACAGCCCCCGACCCAGACAACCTGCACACCATTGCAGATATTTCTCTACCATGAGACGTCCATGAGGTTGAGGCCTTCCTGGGCTTTACCTCGTACTATCAATGCTTTGTAAAGGGGTTCACTAACATCCCCAAGCCCCTCCACGACCTGACCAGGAAGGAAGAACCCTTTGCCTGGACCGACGAGCTACGGGCTGTTTTTCAAGAGCTCAAGAATAAACTCATCACTGCCCTGATCGTTGCCTTCCCCGACTACTCCCTTCCCTTCTGATTGTACACCAACGTTTCCCTTGTAGTGACTGGTGCTATCCTTGCCCAAATCCAGGAGGGACGAGAACACATCATCGCCTGCGCCAGCCACACCCTTAACCAGGCTGAGTGGAACCATGCTGCTACCAAGCGGGAGTGCCTAGGCATCATCTGAGCCCTTGAACACATCCGGACTTCCCTATCTGGAACGAATGTGACAATCAGCACGGACCACCAGTCGCTCCAATGGCTCCGTCAATCAGACACACACAGCACCCAGGTGATCAGATGGCAGGAGACCCTGGAAGAATTAAATTATGAAATATCTTTCTGTACCGGCAAACCCCACACTAACGCCGATGCACTCCTCTGGCTCCCCATCTACGTGGTATAACATGAAACGGAGCTCCTCCAACGGTGGCACAACAAGGACCGGCCCCCCTGGATCCCTCCCCACCTATTCAACAAACTCCACCTTCAGGGCTATCATTTATTCACCCCGTCGGGACACATCATCCTCATCCACGACACTGTCCTAGACACCATGAGACATCTCCACTCTGATGACGGGATCCAGCTGGGTATGAAAAATCTCCTCCAGGTATTCAACAATACGTACTGAACCCCTGGCCCCTCCAACCTTTCTAAAAAGATCGCCCAGTCCTGCAGAGCCTGTGCACTAGGCAAGGATACCACCCGCACTGCCAGCCGTTTGGGACACATCACGCCCACAAATCTTAGCAGTTGCTTTCTGTAGACGTTGTGGGGTCCCTGCTACCCAAGTCAGGCTACCGGTACATCATCACCTTTGTAGGTACATATTCAAAATTTATCATCACTTGTCCTGCCAAACAACACCACGCTGTCACTGTAGCAGACGTCCTGGTTAGTCACGTTTTTCCCTACTTTGGAATTCCCCAAGCCCTACACTCTGACAGTGCCTCAGAATTCACCAGCAGTATATGGCAAAAACTAGAAAAAATTTTTGCGTATCGCATCTCCCACTCCTCCCCCTACTGGCCACAGGGAAACGCTGTCTGGGAAAGGAGCTACCAAACCCTCATGAATCAAGTATGCACCCGGATCGAGGAAACTAAAAATGAGGACTGGCCAGCACACGTTAAAACTATTCAGTGGGAAATGAACTCCTGTCCTTGGGAAGATTGCGTATAGCCCCACAAGCTTGTGTTTGGGGAGGTGCCTCTCCTCCTGCCCCTACGCCAACACCTACTGCTGCCCTCCACACCCCCCACATCTGACCCTCTCCACCACCTCAAGAGATGACTCCACCACCTACAAAATGGCCTCAACCTCCAACCAAATGCTGCCCCCATCCCCTAGAAGCCAGGCGATTCTCTGATGATCGGAAAGCTCCGAGTTCCACACAAAATCTACCCCCATTTCATGGGCTCGTACACCATCACCCATGTCCCTAACCCTTACCAAGTAACAAAGGATTACAATAACATTCCCCGCACCTACAGGAATCACCATGTACGGCCGTTCTGTGCCAACGCCTCCCCTACCCCTGCCCCGCATTCCCACTGCCGTTCTCCACCTCCAGTCGCCATCCCCGACCCTCCTCCGGACTCCTACAAGTGCTACATCTCACCCTCATCCTCCCTCGCTTCCTCCCCCTCTCCCTCACCCCCGACCCCTCCACCCTTCATGCTGCATATCACCTCACGTACAGCCTCACCGATGCCGCAAATTCCCGACCCACCCTCACCCCCCCACCACCACCCCCCTCACCTCCCACACCCAATACTGCATCACCTGTCGCCCAGCCACCACCTCCCAGAACCAAGACGCCCTCACATGCCCCTACACTGCCCTCCCCTGCTCCTGCCCCCACCTCATCCCCCCTCATCAACCCCACCCCCAGGTCCTCACTGCAAACACCTCCACCCCAGCCCACCACTTCCAACACCACACTGCACGCACCTAGAGCACCACAAGGCCGCATGCCCACCTAACCACCTATATCCACCCTGAAAACCAGCATCACCCACTCTGGCCACCTTTCACTCCCTCCCACAAGATACATCACCACCCCCTCCCCCACCCCACCCACCTCACCTCCACCACAGGAGCAAACTTCCCCCTCCATTCACACCCCCCAACGACCGCTATCACCCTCATGCTACATCAAGCCCAAATCTCACCCACCCCTATCCCGAGGGAGTACACCGGTGCTTTGCCCAGGCATAAAACCACTGCTGCCTCCTTAGTATCCATCATTCAACTCGATCCCCTGCCAGAACAACCACCTTCCACCATGAGAATATGACGGCCACCTGGGCACCAACCCTCAGGAGGAAGCACTGTGTCTGTGGCCCTCGTCACCTCCTCCAGCTCCTCCACACAGCCCTCCACCCTTTTCCTCACCTGCAACCCTCACCTCGAAGAAAACCTGGTGACAACACAATGGAATACCCTCCTGCAACACCTGACGCTGGCTCATGTTATCAGCACCACCAAGACCCACTACCTTCAGCCACGGGGACATGACTTTTTTCCCGAGGACAGTGGTGAAATACCAGCCGTGGCAACTCAGGGTGCCACCACACCCCTTGGAGGAGACTACGGAGGGATAGATGGTGCACGTGACATGTCCGGTCAGTACGGATATAAGTCCCCTTGGGCCATGTGCCCCTATTCCCCGGAGTGCACCCAATGGGACTACCCCAGTCCAAGTGTACGACGTTTCGGGCGAGCTAGTACTCGCCAGGATCCGGGTGGAGCTGAACCATCGGCTCCAAGACCCCAGCGATGGCCGGTAGCCACGCAACCTAGGAGACTGCCTGTAGCCACTCTAAAAACCACAAGACGGCCTGTAGCGGCTGCGATAAAAAGGCCACAGCCTGTAGCTGGGCCCTTGTGACAGCCGGTAGCCACACACAAAAAAAGGCCATGGCCTGTAGGCAGGACCAAAAAAAGGAGACGGCCTGTAGCTGCTCCGACAGGTGCTGCTCACACCTGCTGTGGAACCTGTGACGACCTGAAGCCACACGAGGGGAGAGAAAGGTACACCCCCTCTCCTTCTGCAGTTGCCTCGGAGGGCACGAACCGGCAATGGCCTGTAGTCACGCCAGTAGGCAGGAGATGGCCTGTAGCCACTCCTCGTCTACATGTCACTCTCCATACGGGACTTCGGTGACGGCCCGCAGCCACGCCGGCAGGGAAGCAACAATCTGTAGCCATGTTTTATCTGCGATTCTATCAGGGAGTCGGGCCCTGGTGACGGCCGGAAGCCACACCGACAGTGAAGGGATGGCCAGTAGCAGCCCTCCATCTGTTGCCCAAGGGATCTCGGTGATGGCTGGTAGCTGCGCCAGGGAGGGATGCCAAAGTCCTTTGCCCCTTGTGACTCTGCAGTGTGAGGGCAACCTGCGGTCAGCCCTGCCTACTGGCAGGAGAGCATGCTGCTCCTCTGTCCATCCAGACCGAGCCAACCTCCAGGAGGAGGACTTCTGGCCCGAGAACTGGTGGAGAGGCCCGGTGTTATCTGCGGGGTTATTCTCCATCCAGTTGGCCCCCGAGGAGGACCCCCACCTGACGGACTCCTGCCGGGAGTGACACTGCAGCCCCACCCTGATGGCGATGCTGCGGGAAGGAGACCACAGCCGATGGACCTCTGAGGGAGCCCCCAGGGCTCCGGGGAGAGACCTTTCCCCTCCTTGACGAAGGCGAAGCCCTAGGCATTCTTAGGGCGGGAAGCCGACCTAAAAATGCCTAGCATAACAATTCAATTATTGCCCAACAGGTGATTATTTTTTCCTTCCGAAAAATTAAAATATTGGTGACATCTGGCAGTTCTACAACCGCGTGAAGCTTCTATTTACTTATCCACTCAAACACATTCATTCACATCTTAGCCCCAAGGGGAGAGGGGACAGATCCTCACTCCACCACATCGCATCAGGATCAACTGCACAGTGCAATCAGTGACATCTGCAGCAGGGCCTGACAACGAAGCTGGGTTACCCCTGCCACATCATAATGAACTCATTCCCTTACTCGCACCTGACCTGATTATCTGATCAGACCAAATGTGGAAGAGTATCCCCTCAGGGATGTGTCATCATTTATTCATTCACAATTCCTCTCCAATCATTTCTTTCACCCACTGCAACTTATTTTTGCTCAACAGACATCCCTCTCACATCTAACGCTTTCTTCACACTGTCCATCCATCCTGTTCATGGTCTTCCTCCCAGCTTTACACCTTTCACATCAGATCTAGTTATCTCTTTCACCAATAGTTAATTATCCATTCTTTCCATATGCCCAAATCATCGCAACACCTGCTCAGCTCGATCAGCCATCTCCCGCACAACTCCAGTTCTCCTTCACACTTCATCATTTCTCACTCAATCCATACGCATCACTCCACACATACTCCTCAGAAACCTCATCTCCATTACATTCAGACTTTTCCTTTCTGCTACACTCATTTAAATTTTAAATTTATCTCTCTGTCTACTGTCCAATCCTCTGTTACCCTGGCTAAATGGTATGGCTGAGACTGATCACTTGCTCGACCCTAAGCAGTGTTAGTTGAATCATCAATCCCAATCACCCCTCAAATATAAACCAATATGATCTGCATCCATTTGAAACACTTGTTACATCCCCGTCCCACACTGCCTCAGGGTCCAACGGCGTAGTTCAGTATAGGAAGGACGTTGCCCAGTGAGTTCTTCTTCTTATGGTCAGCTTTTCAATGTGCATCAAGATCACCTGAGGAGTTGTAAAAATATGTTGGCTTCTTAAGTTCGCTGTCTTTATATACCAAGTATTTACACTTAATGCTTGCCAACTTCACTTCAATGTTTTCACAAGTACCGGAGCTATACAATCTGTACTGCCTCTGAACTAAACTCAGATTGAATTGAGACTCCTCCAGTCCCTTCCCCCATCCTTGTATAAGCTCCTTATGTACTAGAATGATCTATTACATTCTTAGAGAAGCAAGCTACCAACTTGAAGACATCTAAAATATCCAGAGTTTCTTACACTACATAACGCTCTAAATTACTTAGCATAGAAACAGAGATAAAATTACATAATTTAACAATGACATAAATAAAACATTATAGAGAAAAAGAGCACAAAAATTAATGTACAAACCTTACAAAATACCTCCGCCCACAAATAGCAGGATAGCTGGCAACTCTCTCTTGTTACTGAAAAATACGAGAAATACTGATAACCTTCCAATACTTCCTATCTAGCAAATCCCGCTTCTCAGCACTATCCCCTCCCTAGTCCTGTCGTCCCAACAATGCTACACAACATATACAAACATAATCTTCAATCCAAACTAAATGTTTTAATCATACACAAAATAAACCTTCAACTTATCAGATCTTCTCTTATGCCACTTCTGATGACATCCCTGCTCCTCCATGCAGTCTACTCCTCCTGGAATATCTTGGTCCTCTTCCTGATGCACATCTTCTCTTGGGAAACTCTCACCATCCTCTTATACTTCAGCTCCTTGGTCTTCCTCAACATCCTTGGCTGCACACTTCCTTGGAGACGTCCCAACTATACTGTCCTGGCCCATGGTACTACCACAGACATTCATGTGTACCACCTTCGGGTAAGAATTCTGCCTCCCCGAATCCGTTAATTTACATCTGATAGACAGTCCAACACATTGTAAAGCTCGTCCCACGGGCTCTGCTGCTTTGGTGAGTGTCCATTCTTCTGCTGAGGATTGTATAACCAAACTCTGTCACCATCTTAAAGCTCACCTCACTTTCCTAGGCATCATACTTGCACTTCACTTTGCATGAAACTCAGCCAGCATTTCATGAAGATGCTTTACATAGCTATAGGTGTCTGTAGGCAGCTCTTCACCAGATGGACTTCCCTTTAACAAGTCAATGGGTAAACGTAGCTCATGGGTCAGCATCAATTTTGCAGGGGTGTAGCTGGTAAACTCATGGGATGCAGACCGATATGCCATCAGCAACACTGGTAATTTCTGGCCCCATTCCATTTGTCCCTCTATGCAGTACTTGGCCAGTTCTTGTCCCAGGGTCCAGTTGAAATTCTCCACCATCTCATCTGATTGTGGCCTTACTGGGTAGTCCTGGTCATCTCGAGCCCAAGTAACTTGCAGCATTCACAGAACACAGTAGACTCGAAGTTTCTACTCTGATTTGAATGTAGCTCTTGTGGTATCTCAAAATGACAAAAAAACTTGTCAACCAACACGTAAGCAACAGTCACAACCTCTTGACTGGGGATGGCATAGGCTTCTGGCCACTTTGTGAAGTAGTCCATGGCGACACATATGTACCAATTTCCTCTTTCAGTGAGTGGCAAAGGTCCAGCAATGTTCATTGTGACTCTTTCCATTGGTGCACCCACCTGGTACAGCTGGAGAGGGACGCAACCACGTTTCTTGTGTCCTTTCTTGGAACAACATACATCACAGGACCAAAACAATCTTCAACATCCTGACGCATGCCAGTCCAGTAGAACCTCTGTCACAGCCTGCTTAGAGTTTTCTTGACTCCCAGGAGCCCACTAGTGATCTGGGTATGTGACTCATCCAAGATCCCAGACCTCATTTTCTTCGGAACTACCAGTTGCCAATACTTGCTGAGGCCATCAAGTGTCTCCTACTGACGCTCCAGTAATCCGTTGTTCAAACAAAAAAAGTCCGATTGACTCCAGCAGCTCTAATTCACAGGGCTGAATCAGGAAACCTCTTCCCAAGATGGTCGCACTGTACTCCACTGCAGCCACTCTAGCACTGGTTGTAAATTTGCATCCTCCACCTGTGCCCTCTTCAGGTAGTCTTTAGCTGACACTGTCCTTGTCACAACAGTACAGCTGCATTTCTTATTATGATCTTTTTTCCACACTACTGGAAGTCTGGATCACAAAGCCGATGACTCAGGCAGTCAACATTGTCGTGTACCCGCCCAGGTCGGTGATGAACCTCATAAGTTTGCTGGTCCAGCTTCCTGAGTCAGTGTGTCAGTTGTTCTTCAGGATTCTTTAATGTCTTCAGCCACTTGAATGCTCCATAGTCCTTCCTGATGATAAAGTATGGAAGAAATCAAGGCTCTAAATCACTGCAAAGAGCTCCTTACGGGTCACACAGTGGTTCTACTCCAAGAGGCTGAGCTTCTTGCTATAATACGCCACAATATACTCCTTTTCGCCCTTCTGCGACAGGACTCCACCAATACCATGGTCACTAGCATCAAAATCCAGGATGAATGGCTGACTGATCTGGGTAAGAAAATACTGGAGAGCTTGCCAACGCATGCTTGAGTTCAACGAATGCCTTCTGAGTCACTGCAGTCCACATATACTTCTGCCTTTTCCCCCACTACTTGTGTAGAGGTGCAGATATCGGTGCAAAGTCCTTGACAAAGCAGGTCCACAAACCCAGGAAACTCCTTAGTTCCTTCATACAAGTTGGAACCGGCCAATTTTTCACAGCTGCCACCTTCTCCAGATCAGGACAGATACTGCCCTCACCTACAGTGTGTCCCAAGTACTTTACTTCCTTCTAAAATAAGTAGCACTTAGTGTTCAGCTTGAGGTGCACTGCTCGGATATTGAACACCTCCTACAGCCTCTCCAATTCTTGGTCGAAAGTCCATCCAAACACTATTACATCGTCAAGATACAGTAGATGAGAGCTGTTTGCCAGTGAAGCCCTCCAGTACTCGATACATGAGACGCTCAAAAGTACCTTGGGCATTGCACAGGCCAAATAACATCACTTTAAACTGCTATAATCCCTGCCTGTACTAAATGGTTGTTTTCTTCTTGTCATTTTCTGCAACCTTGACCTAATGAAATCTTGCCTTCATGTCGAGAGTGGAGAACCACTTGGCATCTGACAGGATCCAGTGTGTCATCAGCCCTTGGCAAGGGGTATGCATCCTTCACTGTCACTTCTTTCAAGGCTCAGTAATCTACACAACACCTTACTGAGCCATCCTTTTTCCTTACCAGAACCACTGCTGATGTCCATGGACTTCTGGACTTTTCTATCAATCCCTGACTTTGTAGATGCTCCATCACCTTCTCTATTTCTTGCTGTTGGGCTGGTGACATCCTTCGCACTGTATGTTTAATTGGGTGGTGATCCCCAGTGTCTATACAATGCTCCACCAGATCTGTGCACCCCAGGTCTAGGTCTGCAATGGAAGAGACACCAGCAAACTTCGTTAGGAGTTGCCTCAACTTAGCACTTGTGAGTCATCCAGGCATTTGCAAGTCCTTGAAAATAGGTCTTGTAAATGGTATGGTAGATACCCATCTTCTTTGATTACACTCTTTTTACATGCCTTCCTCTGATGCAACTCAGCATCTACTGCCTGTCACAGTTCCACAATTTCTCCCTCGTTGATCTTCTGTGTCATACAGAAGAAATTGGCCACCACAATTGGCATTTCACCTGCGCTTGCTGTTACCAAAATCCTACCCACCATCACGCCGGGCTTAATGTTGCTCCATACATCCGGCTCCACCACCCGTAGGCAGCTGTCAAAAGAGCCACACACCATACACAGGAGTAGTAGTTCTGATCTTGATGGTGTCACTGTAGTGCACAGCGCCCCCACCTCACCACCAGAACAAGTGTATCTAACTGCCATGATGGAAATCGACTTTCCTCGGACCTTGAGCCTCATGGAGCAGAAGTCCAGCTCACATCCCATAGACATCACATAATCCAGACCAAGAAGACAAGGATCCTCCTAATTGGCCACGTAGATTGAAAGCATAACCTCTTGCTCCACCACTTCATCTGAACATCCAGGGGTCCTCTCAGTTTTGCGGAGTGCCCAGTTATTCCACACAATTGTTCTGATGACTCAGGCAGATACCGATGATGCAACATATCATGCCTTACAGAAATCTGCTCTGAAGCTGAATCAATCACTAGAGGACACCTCTTGCTGTCCATTCTTCCATCTACCTGCATGCTGTTAATTGCAGTTCTCTTGCATTTTCTTGGTGGTGGGGCTACTGAGGTTAGTAGCCAGCTGCACTCTCCTCTCCCTATCATCCCAACCATTCTGATCAGCAAGTAACTCAAACTGCAAACAGTAAGCTTCACAAGAAACTTTGCTATCAAATTACTGAAATTTCTTTTTAGCTGGACCCCCATTATAGCCATGGACTTCACTGGTTTGGGGCCTAAAAACTGGGGCATCATAATTAAGCCCAGGAAACAGAACTCCTACATTCTGATTATTTAACCCTTTAATGCTGCATTTAGATGCTTTGGATTCGTCAAGATCCTCCATATCAGTGGAATATATCTCTACAGCTTCAATTCTCTCACTAATTATCTTCAAATGGCCGTCTACATGCTTCAGCTGGTCATCTACATGCTTCAACTGGTCGTCTACTGTACTTGCTGTCTGCACTCCACCACATTATTACTTAACTCATATTTCTACTGCTCTAGGTTGACATCTACTTCCTCCTTGAACTGTTGCTGTTCTTCCTTCTTTTCCCCCATGAAAGCATCTACTGTAGTTGTTCTTGCACCCTCGGTTGTAATTACTTATGTTGATCCTGTAATGCCTCTTGAAGCTGTAAATATCATTTTTTCTTTTCTTCACTCTGCGCCTGTAATTGATCCTTGACTTCGGACTCGAGCTCTTTCTGTTCTTTACTTTGTGCATCTAGCTGTTCACTGTGCTTGGAATTGTTTTTTTTTATTTCTTTATGTCCTTCGTATTGTGCTTGTAATTGTTCTTTGATTTCTTTCTGTCCTTCGTTCTGTACTTTGAGCTATCTCTGTCCTTCGTTCTGTGCCTGTAATTGTTCTTTGTGTTCTTTCTGTCCTTCATTCTGTGCTTGTAATTGTTCACTGAGTTCGCTCTGTCCTTCATTCTGTGCTTGTAATGGCTTCATGATTGTTGCCAGACATGCCTCCTTCTGCCTAGCTTGGCTTCTTACCTGTACACCTTCTACTTTGTCGAAGGTCTGACTCACTGCAGCACTTTTTTAATGATCCACATTTCTGACACCGTGATTACGTCCCTGTCTGACACTGCCACAGGCTCCAACAGCAGTAGTTCAGTATAGGAAGGACGTTGCCCAGTGAGTTGTTCTTCTTATGGTCAGTCTTTCAGTATGCATCAAGGAGATCAGCTGAGGTGTTATAAATTAATACCGGCTTATTAATTTTGCTGTCTTTATTTACTAAACAATTACAAGTAATGTTTACCAACTTCACTTCACTCTTCTTACAAGTACCGGAGCTGGACAATCTGCACTGACACTGAACTGATACTGAACTAAACTAAAATTGAACTAAGACTCCTCTGGTCCCTTCCCCATCCTAATATGAGCTACCTATGTACTAGAATGATCTACTATATTCTCAGAGAAGCAAGTTACCAGCTCGAGACATCCAAAATATCCAGAATTTTCTTACACTACATAATTCTGAATTATTTAGCATACAGAGAGATAAAAAAAATACATAATTTAACAATCACATAAATAAAACATTATAGAAAAAAAATAATGCCCAACTTACAAAATACCTCCCCTGACAAACAGCGGGCTAACTGGCAACTCTCACTCGTAACTGAAAAATATGAGAAATAATGAGAACCTTCCAGTACTTCCTACCCAGCAAATCTTGCTTCATGAGCAGGCGTCCATTTCATTATATGGTTACCACCCAACCTAGTAGTTGGTTTTCTGGGCTACAAGAAACCATTCAGCTTTTCACTGAATGACAGGTCAATTGAATGTTGCACTTCCTCAAGTAAGTGAATGCTGAGCTTCCCCACTTACCTCAAAAATTGAACTACACATGAAAATTCCGTTTGGTAATACTACACTTGGGCTGTGCAATGCATATTTGGTATTTTTGCTTTACAGTTGGTAGGTGCTGTTAAAAGAATGAACAAACGTTTGATTCACAGTTTCACTAACCATGTTAACCTTGAGAGATTAAAAAGCCTTAAACTTAGAAAGTGAAAACATAAAGGGATTTTATCAAAGTGCCTAAGTAGAGTATTTAAGTACAAAGTACAAAAAAAAAAAAGCTTATATAAATGACTAGGCGAGACACATATTTATTTTTTTAAATGATCAAAAGGTACAACTGTGGCCACTAATATTGTACCGCACTCGTACAATAAATAACGAAACTGTGAGCAATAACTTTTGAATTTCACCCTCCGTGGCTGCCGGTGTCAAAGGACGTTTAGCCAATAAATGGCCGCAGGCATCATTTGAGCATGGCCTTTAAAAAAATGGCAAAAATTTTGGGGAAGTGAATGAACGTTCTGAACATCTTCAGACTGACCTGCACTACACTCCCATACACCTAATCAAGCAGTTCAGAGCCTGCTGCTGTGATGAGTGGATTTTTGATTTTTTCGCTCCTGCCCATGCCTAAACAAGCACAACTACACCCACTACCTTGACTCAGGCAGAAAATATCATCTTTGTCCTCTCTTGCAAAACACACACAACCACCTGTTTATGATTATGAATTAATACAGGCACAAAAAAGACATGATAATAAGGAAATAATAGTTTTGTCTTGGTATCTCTACCTATTTGCTGAGGTTTGTTGTAATGGTTTGGATCATTCGATGCAGTGCGACCTGCAGAAAACTGTGACAACTTTCGGGAAGGGAACGAACATCTAGGACATGAGACTGACCTTGACTTCACCCTCTCTCAGTTCATCACCTGCTGCCTAAAAACACATAGTTACACCCATTATCTCGACCCAGACAGAAAATATAATCTTTTTCCTCCTTTGCAAAACACACAACCACCCTGTTTACGAGACAGCAACATATATTGCGAAAATAACAAGTTAAAATGATAGAGAAGGGTGAACGTGTTGTATGGAAAAAATACGTTTTCCCCCGACTGTAAACGTATTTATTTCTGCTTTGTATCTCTATTCGTAATAATTAGACTTACTCGCAGTTTTGAAACTGCATTACGATTCTATTTTTAGCCATGCACGTGGTGTGGGGGCTGGAAGTTGCGACTCAACTAATCAAATCTGACCCTTCACTTTCATCCCTCGTGGGAGAGCCTAGCCACAGGGGACGGTCGGTTTTCTCATTTAGGACTGAAAATTCAACCCTTTCATTCCATTTTCCAAGCATGGGCGCAATGCTAACTAAAAAACAACTCGAAACTACCATGAACATATTTTATATAAAAAAGCTGAAAAAATATTCATAATATTTTTTTTTTTTTTCCCAGTATTCCTAACATATTATTTACTGAAATCATTCGATATCATCATATCTCAAATATGCGCAATATTTCAGCACCATTCGCATTGTTTTGGGGGGTTAAAAAAATAACACCTGCGAGATTACACTACGGCAGTAGCTCTAGGTGGCGGATATCGGTTGCCGGTATTTCTGCAACTTCCGTGCTCCATTGCAAGCCACAGAATGGGCCTAGGAAGTTGGGATTTGCCCTGTTAGGTGTGTCTGAACTTTCCCTTCAATATGGTAAAAAAATATATATATTTTCGAAACTTCAAAAAATGGCACTGGTATCAGCCTGGCGTGCCTGGAAAATTCCGGGCCCTCAGCCATGGAGGGGTTAAACTTCTCATAATATTGTGCAAGAGTTTCATAATTGTTCTGACCAAAAGTGGATCTTCATTGCTGCCCACATTGATAAGTCTCAGTATTGACCTAGTGAGAAAATAGTTACCTCTGCCAACGAGTTGGAGGAGGTTATGTAATCACCTATCTTTGTTGCTTTGCCAGAATCAAAAGATTCGGCAAGTGTGTTGGTTAGTTCTATATGTTTGTCTGTCTGCTTATTGATCTGCACTCTACAGGTCACAATTTTGTGCCAATCATTCTAAAAAAAAATTCAGAAGGTAGACATCCTCAAACTTTGGAAGCCTATTGTTTTTCATCAGAATCTGTTGATGACCCTGGGGTTGGTGGGGGTTGAAACCTCTCAATGGCCATGGGTCCAGAAATCGTCACAACCAAGTGGCCGGCCTGTCCCGGTGTAATGAGGTATTTGGTTACCTTGAAAAATCTTGTCTCCTATGGTTTGTTCATGCACTGTCAGCTTGTGCATGTACGGTCGGCTGCCAGGTACATGCCAGACATATGAATCATTCACTCTCTAATTCCGGGAAGAGAACTCGTAGCTGGTTATTTCATCTCGGTGAATTTGTACTGAGGAAGTTCACCCATAATAACTGATTTATATTGCTAAGCACCATCATTTTTATCATTTCAGAATCTTCATCTCATGTTTAGTTTCTTTTCTCTGTCGTAATGTATGATGAGGAATTCAATGAGCCTAACAAAATAAGGGACAAATCTGCTGTAAGCAAAGGAGTTGCAGTGTAGCGAGATATCTTGTCCCCTTGAAAAATCTTCAAATGCCGTAAAGCATTCACCATGATGCACTTGACTATTCTTTGAATACATCACTTACATGATCCACTACCTCCACCTCATTATCTGTCTATCTATATACCTAAGTTGCTTCCCCCAAAGAAAGGAAGGTAGCCGAGACAGGATGACACGCTCCCAATTTACTCATCCACACACACATTTTTATGCGTATCTTAGCCCCAAGGGGAGAAGGGACAGGTCCCCACTACACCACACCACATGAGGGTCAACTGCGCAGTGCAATCAGCAACATCCGCAGCAGGGCCCAACAGCAGAGCTGGTTTACCCCTGCCACATCAAAATGGACCCATCCCCTTACCCACACCTGACCTGACCAGTTGAGGAGACCAAATGTGGAAGAATATCCCCTCAGGGCCGTGTCACCATTTATTCATTCACAATGTCTCTCCAATCATTTCTATCATGTGCAGCCACTCTTCCTTGCTCAACAGACATTTCTCTCACACTTAATGCTCTCTACACACTGTTCATCCATCCAGTTCGTGGTCTGCCTTACACCTCTCACATCTGATCCAGTTATCTTTTTCCCCAATCGCTCTTCATCCATTCTCTCCATATACCCAAACCATCGCAACACCCTCTGCTTAACTCGATCAGCCATCTTTTGCATAACCCCAGTTCTCCTTCGCATTTCATCATTTCTCATTCGATCCATATGCGCGACTCCATGCATACTCCTCAGACACCGCATCTCCATTATATTCACACTTTTCCTCTCTGCTACACCCATATGTCATGTTTCAGCTCCATATAAGGCAGTCAGTACTGTAAGCAGACGTAGCCAAGGGGTGTAACTCTATAGCAGGGGTTCCCAACCTGGGGTAAATTACCCCAAGTGGAGTAATTTGGTCTTTTGTGAAGGGTAATGGGGGAGGTAACAAAAAAACAAATCTAAAAATCATACGTTATGATAGACTCGGACCTATACTAAAATTCAGAGATGAATGTTTAAAGTCATGTTTATTTGGATTTGGAGGATGGTATACGTTTATTGATATCTGGCCGACAGGATGGAATGCATTATCAGGGAGTAGGATTGTTGCTGGGTTGTAAGGCAAATAAGGCTTTATGTGAGTGGGATCCCATAGATGAGCGATTGTTATACGCACGGTTTAAATCAAATCATGGCAACATCAGTCTGTTTGTGTGTTATGCACCTACTAATGATGCACTCAATGAAAGGAAAGGCACATTTTATGAAAAGTTGCAAGAAGAAGTAGGAAGGGTACCTAGACATGATGTTTTGATCTGCGTTGGAGACTTTAATGCAGTAATGGGCTGTTCAAATGAGGGATTTGAGGCATGTATGGGTAAGATGGGAGTTGGTAGTAGGATGAGTGAAAACGGAGTGAGGTTTGGAAGCTTCTGTCTAGCAAATGACTTAGTCATCGGGGGCACACTCTTTCAGCATTGCAATATACACAAGACAACTTGGGTGTCGCTGTGTGGAAAATATAAAAATCAGATTGATCACATCACTATCAGTAGGAGGCATAGAAGTTCTCTGCTAGATGTTCATGTTAAACGGGGAGCGGATATTGGTAGTGACCATCAACTCAGCATTTCAAAAATAAGGTTAAAACATAAAAATCAGAAGAAGGAAAAATCTGGTGTTGGTAGATACGATATTGTTAAGCTTAGAAGGGAAGGAGAAGAAAAGGAGGAATTCAGATTAGAATGCAGAAATAAGTTTTTGGTGTTGGAAATGTTGGAAGAGGGGGAGAGAAGTGTAGATGACATGTGGGAGGATGTGAACAAAGTTTTGCATGAGACTACTGAATGTACGATTGGAAGGAGACATAGATTCAGGAGAAAGAAATGGATATCAGAGGAAACGTGGGATATGATAAAAAAGAGAGGTGAGGCTAAATTGAGGAGTGAGATGCAATGCGTTGATGAACGAGAAATTGAATTAGCAAGAGCTGCGTACTGGAGTTTGAATTCAGAAGTAAGAAGGTTAGCTAGGAGAGATAAAAGAAGATGTGTGGATGAAAAGGTTGCAGAGACTGAAATCTTAATAAACATAAATGATGGACAGAGTCAAAGAATAGCATATGAATCGATTAGAGGACTGAGTGGTAATGCAGGTAAACGCAAGGAAATACCAGTTAGAGACAGGGAAGGAAATTTATTGACCAAAGATGGAGATATTAAAAATAGATGGAAAGAGCATTTTGAGACAGTTCTTAATAGACCAATACCACCAGAAGAGGATATACCGTCTGCTCAGGAAGATTTAAATATAGAAACAGGAGAGTTGAGGCTTGCAGAAGTGGAGAAAGCAGTAAAACAGTTAAAGAATAATAAGGCACCAGGGGAGGATGGTTTATTTCCGGAAATGTTTAAAGTGGAGGGGGATAGATTAATAATGATCTTGACCAAGCTATTCAATTAGATATGGGTGACGGGGTTACTACCATCAGTTTGGAAGAATGGTGTAATTGTTAAAGTTCCGAAGAAGGGAGACCTGAGTGAATGTGGTAATTGGAGGGGAATCTCTTTGTCACCGATAGCTTTGAAAGTTTTCAGTAGAGTGTTGTTAAATAGGTTGGAGCCGGTGGTTGAGGGTATTCTGAGGGATGAACAGGCTGGTTTTAGAAAGGGACGTGGTTGCAATGATCAGATCTTTATAGTTAGGCATTTGATGCAGCAAGTTAATGAAATGAGAGTACCGTTAAGTCTTTGTTTTGTTGATTTTGAAAAGGCTTTTGATAGTGTTTCGAGAGAGACTATGGGGAAGATCATGAGACATTATGGAATACCAGAGGAGTTTGTGAGGGTCATTATGAACATGCATGAGGACACATTTTGTAAAGTGATGGTTGATGGTTGTCTGAGTGATTCGTTTGAAGTCAAGTCCGGAGTAATTCAAGGTGGTGTTCTATCGCCTTTACTATTTATATTGGTCATTGATTACATTATGAAACGCGTTGGAACAGAAACCGGTGCAGGTATACTTTGGGGAGAGAACAGGAAACTTTTGGATTTAGATTATGCAGATGATATAGTTTTGATTTGTGATGGGCCAGAAGAGATGCAGAGAGTTTTGGACTGTTTGGTGAGTGAAGGTCGCAAGGTGGGTTTGGTTATTAATTGTGGAAAAACTGAAATAATTAATATGAATATGGAAAATGCGCAGGAATGTGTAATTGGAGGTATGGTTGTAAAGCAAGTTGATAGGTTTAAATATTTAGGTACTTATTTAGCCAAGGATGGTTCTTTGAACTTTGAATTCGAGGAAAGGTTAAAGAAGGCTAATCAGGCAATGGGAATGCTTAAAAATATTTGGAATAATAACAATTTTTCTGTGCATACAAAAATCAAACTTTATAAGGTAATGGTTAGGAGTATCTTAATTTATGGACACGAGTCTTGGTACAGCACAGTGACTATGGAAAATAAATTCTTGGTGTTTGAAAACAAAGCACTTAGAAGAATATTAGGAGTTAAATGGTGGGAAAGGATACCAAATAGTAGAATTAGAGAAATAACGGGAGTGCAGCCGGTCGATGAATATGTTAGGTTCTCGCGATGGAAGTGGCTAGGACATGTGTATAGGAGACAGGGAATAGTACGAGGTACACCAGGGTGGGTGGCACTTGGTAGGAGAGGTAGAGGAAGGCCAAAAGAGACGTGGGTGAGGACAATGAGACGGGAAGCTGGAGATGAGTGTTGGGGAGATCTTGAGGAGTTAGCACAAGATAGGATGTGGTGGTGTGAGTTCATCGAGGCCCTATGCATCCCCGAGGGTGCCACAGGAAATGATTGATTGATTGATTGATTATTTGGTATCAGTGTTAATAATAAAAATAAATTACTCCTTGCAATAACCCTCTTGGTTTTAGCCTAACCTTTAATTAAGTCCTACATTCAAACTAAAATCTAGGCATCAAAATGTTAAGCAGCTAAAATGCAATTGTGGAAACATAAGGAATGAGGGGTAATGAGTGAAGAGAGGTGTGGAAAATAGGGTAATGGGTAAATAAAGGTTGGGAACCCCTGCTCTATAGAGAAGGTTTTCTGGTTGAATCGTTGATGAAAGAGTCGCTAGGAGAGAGTAATGGTGAGGCATTGTAGATGTCAGTGTTGACCTTCTCTGTTCCGTTATTCTCTTCGTATTTTAAGTGGGATGATGAAATAGGCAGATTTGGGTCGGAGGAGTTTATTGTGAGACAGTACTTGAATGAAAGTTAAGAGCTTTGCGTGACCCGTCTAGCCTATGATTAGTACCAGTTTGTGCTAGCTGCTGTCCTCCTACTTTACTCTCACTCCCCTACTGCCTATCACTCTCTCCTTGTCTAACTCATATTCTCTCCTGTTCTACTCCGTCTGACTCTGTCATCTGCCAACTCTTCTGCATGTGATAACGGACCTATATCTCCCTCTAGCTTCCGGCTAAAGCCTGTGGGTGTACGTGTGCGTACGTTTATGCGTGTGTGTGTCTGTCACGTTTCTGACACATGATCATAGATGTTTGGCATCCTTGATTCGTCTAGGCAAGGAGATGTGTTCTCTAACTCTTCCTGGAGAACTCAGACATAACTACCTGTTTTACATATTGTTACCTATAGCTATATAGTTACATACCATAGTTACATACAGTATTGTGTTATATTATGCCTACATATCGCTCGGTCACAGCCACTGTTGTACCAACGAAGTAAATATTGTCACATTACAATGAACTTATAAGCTAATTAAGTGAAATACATAGTATTGTAAATGTCACATAACTGTATGAATATTGTATCATAACTGCAGTTACCAGTACATCGTGTTAATGCAACTGTAGTTAGACTGCGTAAATGCAACTGTTACGCAAGTGTGACTGTAACATAACTTTGTGTTAATGCAACTGTTACATAATTTTGGATGCCAAAAAATTGTAGGTACATCTTGATAATGTGACTGTTACATAACTGTGTTTGCCATAAAATTGTAGTTACATCTTGTCAGTGCAACTGATACATAATGCGGTTGTAACAAATTGTAGTTACATAAATGTGGCAATTGCAACATAACTGCAGTAATGCTAGCATTTGTTGTTACACTGTAAGAATTGTTACCTACTGTTAGTGCCGTAATGCTATCGTTTGTAGTTACATAATTATAGCAATTGTAATATAACTGCAGAAATCACAAATATGGTAATTGTAGCTATATAACTGAAACGTATGTATATAATTTCAACAGTCATAGCAATACAGTCATATCATGTATCAGCCATATTTGATGAGCTTATTTATTTGAAATACCATGGGCGTATTGGCTTGGTTATGTTGCACAGTTTATCTGAGACACCATAGGTGTATTAGCTTTGTTATGTGAGATACCATACAGTAGGTGTATTAGCTTAGTTATGTGAGACACCATGGGTGTATTAGCTTAGTTATGTTACACAGTTTATATTTGAATGATACTATATGTAACCCCATATTTTGTTATTTTATAAAATATTATATATACAATATTTACAATATGTACACCCTCTAAAAAATTTTTCGGCATCCCCTGCTCTGATACCTTTCGCAACGATCACTGTTACAGACGGCGAGAATACGTGGTGTGGTTGATACCCCTGTACCTTTCTCACTCTGCCACTGGATTTCAGCATTAGCGGACGAAGTAACACACACCAGCCACACAGGGCCAGGGATACCAAGCACACACCGAAATTCAGGAGATGATTCAGAATGCTTCGTGTGTTGTATCATAATGTATCGTGTCGTAAGGGTGCCGAAACTTTTTTTATAGCTTGTACATTATACACTTATTTTCGTTTCTACCACACATCACTTGATACTGTAGTCCTCCAAAGGTTGTGAAGTCAAACTGATATGTTTGCTCATTTTTAAATTAATCTTTACGTATAGGTTACAAGTACTAATGGGTGTGGTTGAGTATAGCATACTGTTGCTAGCTCCATTTGTGTTAGTCATTTTCACTTGATTTTCCTTGTCTCTGTAATATGAAGGATACAGGTATACATATGTTTTACTTATCTGGTTTTACTAGATTTTCATATGTATGTAGTATAAATTGATGTAAGGATGTATATTGTTTATCACTATGTATATACGTAAGGTTGTATATAAATGAAGTTGTATTGTTAAACTAATAGAGTAAATGCTCGACTCACTGATATTAATTATAGCAGTGGTGATGATAGTGATGTTGGTTGAAGGGGGTTGGTAGTGTTTGATTGTGGTAGGTCAGGGTCCTGGTATGACTGCGTCAGCACTTCGTGTCATCACTGGGAGTCAACACTGTTCACCTGCTGTGGTGGTGATGGTGGTGGTGGTAGTGTTGGAGAAGGTGCTGATCTTGGTGGAGGGTGGTGGAAGTTCAAGGAGGAGGGAGGAATGTGTTGCTGCTACATCATCATGCTGGGTCAACACTATTGGTACAGTACAGATGCACTTCCTCCTTTCTCAGTTTTGCTTGTTATTGTTTGTCATTTCTCACTTCTTTTTTCACTTCTTAACTTCTAGGGTTTGATTTTCCTTACTTGTTGAGATTAACTTGTAGGCTTCTAGATTTGTTGATAGAGGTAATGTATCGCTGCTGTTGCTTCTCATAAATCGTGGAGTTTTGGCTGAGGTGGTTAGGAGCGATTAGGGGCGAAGTTAAGTTGCGTATAAACTCGTTAGGCGTGGTTTGTTTGTTTGTCTGCTGATTGAGACGTAATCGACTTCGTTACCACTCCCCATCAATCTCAGTGTACGTAGTTTACCGTTGTAGCGGTTCAGAAGAGTAGTCTGCTGCGTATATCTAATATCAATGAGCATTGTATAAACTCGTTAGGCGTCATTTGTCGTAGTTTACCGCTACTACCAATATAAGTAGATGTAGTTGGTTCGTTGTTACCGCTGGCCACCAATGTAAGTGAACGTAGTTGGTTCATTGTTACCGCTGGCCACCAGTGTAAGTGAACGTAGTAAGTCTGTTGTTACCGCCGGCCACAAATGTAAGTAACGTATTTTATTGTCGTTCGCTGCTGTCATCAATGTAAGTGAACGTAGTTGGTTCACTGTTACCCCTACACCCTCATACAGCCTTCTCTTTACATCCATTCTAAGTGAACGACATCTGAACACTTTCTTCGTTTCTCCCAGCACCATTCCTACTTCACTTATTCTAAACTTCACCACTACATCTATTCTTCCATCCACCGCAACATGTGACCCTAAATACTTAAAACACTCTACCTCCTCAAGCAACTCACCAGAACTATATTCATCCTCCTACCATCTACCAACCTCGTACACTTCATCACTACTTATATTTTCATTTACTCTCATTTTTCTCTTTTCACACACACTTCCAAACTCCTCTACTAAGTGTCTCAATTTCTCCTTCGAAGCAGGCACCACTGCAGTATCATCCAAAAACAGCAATTGATTCAGATTCCATTCTCTACCATCAGCATGCACCAGACTCAAACCTCCACCTAACATTCTCACATTCACCTCCCTTAGAACACCATCCATATATATATATTAAACAACCAAGGCGACATCACACATCCCTGCAGCAGCCCCACTTTCACAGGAAACCAATCACCTGATTACACTTAACTAAAAATTTAATTCTTAACCCCTATCTTTCCTTCCTCTTGCTGCCTCTCCTACTCTGTTCAGTTTCTTTTCTCTCTTGTCTCTGACCTGTAATCGATTTTTTGGCCCCTGGTACAGTATAAGTTAAGCTTAATGTACGTGGTCTGACATGCCACCTCCCGAACCTTTGTAATCATATCTATTTGCTTCTTTGAAAATTTGGAGAAGAAGCACTTATACTGAAGAAAGTATAACATGTTTTTTTTTTTTTTTTTTTCAATACAGTACCTGGGTTGACGTCAATTACCATTGCCACTGCTGAAAATCATTTTGAGAAAGGAACAAATAATGTTTTAATAATATTGGTGTTTTGGAATATTTTTTTATTCTTATGTTAAATTACATTCCTAATTATGAAATCCACGACAAGACATGTTGATATCCTGTAGAAGGCATGTATATATGATAACACCAATTAAATATATATTTTTTTTAAATAAAATGCTTTATTAAAGTTTACCGCCATATTATTACTTGCAATCTAAAGTGTCGTACCACTAGATTAATTTTCAACATCCTAACCCACCCAGGAATTTATGAAATGGTAAACACTGCTAAACATAACTTTATACAAACTTAGCCTAGCCTAGATTGCAGCAGATTTGGTTAGGTTAGGTATGCTTGTTGGCAATATTATTTTAGGTTGTTAGGCTGCTGGAAAAAAAAAAAATGTACTGTTACACAACTAATTCAGTAAGACCCTCAGTTTCACTGATTAGCATAATACCACAAATTTAAAGTCTTTTTCTTAATTATCTCTATTACCACCACCAAAGATACATTAAAGTCAGAGAGGACAGCTACGAAAGACATTTGTGATACCTTAACCATCAATTTCATGAGTTGTACCTAAGTTGGGCAATGTTAACTCCCTAACAAGGGTATGTATTTGTGAAACAGTACATACAATTCACATCCGAAGAAAAACACTCATTGGATATAATCCTTTATTAAGAATGACAAATAAATAGAACTATGCTTGATAGTTTTCCACTATGACTACTTACTGAATCGATTGTTGGAGTTTCCTGCTATAATCACATTGATTTAGATGTATGTGGTCTACTCTTTCTATTATTATCTGTATTTTGACATTTTTCATCGATAATGAGTATCATGCAATATTCTGTGCCTCAATATGGGGTACAGGACAGTGATATGAAAATTCGTGGGGTATGTTGTTGTTGTTGCTGCTGCTCAATTCGTCATATCTGGCCAGCAGACCCATCGGCTGCGGGCAAGCAGGTGCTGCTATGGGATTTTCCCACAGATTCTCTATGCTGTTGATTTTGTGTCTGCATCTTAGTGTGTCCTGTGCTGTGTGCTAGGTTGTGAGGGCCCTTTCCACAAGATGAAAAAGTTGGAGAACCCCTGTTTTAGGGGAATGAAATCACACAATGTGCAGTGAATTTGACTGGCTATATAATAGAATAATGATTCCTTCAAAGTTCTTCCTTGGTAGTTGAGATGATTAAAGATGTGAACATGGGTGATGAAGTACAAGAGAAAATTCAATCAATCAATCAATCAATCATTTCCGGTGACACCCCACGGGATGCATAGGGCCTCGATGAACTCTCTCCACCAATATTTGTCTCTTGCCATCTCCTTCAGGTCCCACCAACACTCCTCTCCCGCTTCCTTTTTCATTGTCCTCAACCAGGTTTCCCTCGGCCTACCTCTACCTCTTCTTCCTCTAGCAGTCCACTCTGGCACATCGTGTATTAAACTACCTTCTTTTCTGTATATGTGCCCCAGCCACTTCCAGTGAGACAGTCTCACATATTCATTAACTGGTTCCACTCTCGTAATATCCCTTACTCTTGCATTTGTAACTCTGTCTTGCCACTTTACCCCAAGAATCCTTCTCAGTATTTTATTCTCAAATCCTAATACTTTCTGATCTGTTGCAATTGTACTGTACCATGACTCATGCCCATAAATTAAAATTGGTCTAACCATGGACTTGTAAATTTTTACTTTAGTATGTACCGAAAGCATATTATTATTCCAAACAGATTTCAACATTCCAACAGCTCGCCAAGCCTGTCTAATCCTCTCCTCAATTTCATTGTTTAGTGATCCATTAGATGGTAGAATCGTTCCCAGATATTTAAAGTTTTCTACATTCTTCACCACATTATTTTCATTTACACAATCGATTTGGTTCTCCACGTTTATATTAATAATTTCAGTCTTTCCACAATTTATTACCAATCCCACTTTTTCTCCTTTCTCTACCAGATATTCAAGCACCCCCTGCATCTCGTAAATACTTCCACAAATCAGTACAATATCATCAGCATAGTCCAAATCCATCAACTTCTTATTTTCTTTCAAGTTAATTCCTACACCTGTTCTCCTTACAACCTTTTTCATAACATAATCCATAACCAAAACAAACAACAATGGCGAAAGAACTCCTCCTTGAATCACTCCTGACCTAACTTGAAATGGATCACTCAAAGAACTACCCACCATTACCTTACAAAAAGTACCTTCATGTAGGCTTCTAACAATATTTACAAACTTTTCTGGTATACCATAGAATCTCACAATTTTCAACACAGCTCCACGTGAAACACTATCAAACGCCTTTTCAAAATCCACAAAACACATACTAAGTGGCATTTTCATCTCATTAGCTTGTTGCATTAGATGCCTTACAATAAAAACCTAATCATTACAACCTCGACCTTTTCTAAATTCCGCTTGTTCTTCTCTTAAAATTTTATCAATTACTGGCTCTATTCTGTTCAACAAGATTTTGGAAAAGACTTTTGCAACTACAGGTGTCAAAGGTATCCCCCTCCAATTGCCACACACACTTAAATCTCCCTTTTCTGGTATTTTTATAATCACTCCATTTTTCCACTCTTCTGGAATTCCACCATTATCCCAAGCCACATTAAAAAGTTTCAAAAGCTCATTCATCAACTCGTCATTTTCCATCTTAAGCATTTCAGGGAATATTCCATCCTCTCCTTGGGCCTTAAAATTCTTTAACTCCTTTATAGATTTTGCTACCTCTTCCAGAGTTATATCCCCTGTTTCTATCTGCAAATCTCTCGGCTGGCAAATGTCCTCTTCAGCTGGGATTGGTCTATTTCAGGGGTTCCCAACCTTTATTTACCCATTACCCTATTTTCCACACCTCTCTTCACTCATTACCCTTCATTCCTTATGTTTCCACAATTGCATTTTAGCTGCTTAACATTTTGATGCCTAGATTTTAGTTTGAATGTAGGACTTAATTAAAGGTTAGGCTAAAACCAAGAGGGTTATTGGAAGGAGTAATTTATTTTTATTATTAACACTGATACCAAATAATCAATCAATCAATCAATCATTTCCTGTGGCACCCTCGGGGATGCATAGGGCCTCGATGAACTCACACCACCACATCCTATCTTGTGCTAACTCCTCAAGATCTCCCCAACACTCATCTCCAGCTTCCCGTCTCATTGTCCTCACCCACGTCTCTTTTGGCCTTCCTCTACCTCTCCTACCAAGTGCCACCCACCCTGGTGTACCTCGTACTATTCCCTGTCTCCTATACACATGTCCTAGCCACTTCCATCGCGAGAACCTAACATATTCATTGACCGGCTGCACTCCCGTTATTTCTCTAATTCTACTATTTGGTATCCTTTCCCACCATTTAACTCCTAATATTCTTCTAAGTGCTTTGTTTTCAAACACCAAGAATTTATTTTCCATAGTCACTGTGCTGTACCAAGACTCGTGTCCATAAATTAAGATACTCCTAACCATTACCTTATAAAGTTTGATTTTTGTATGCACAGAAAAATTGTTATTATTCCAAATATTTTTAAGCATTCCCATTGCCTGATTAGCCTTCTTTAACCTTTCCTCGAATTCAAAGTTCAAAGAACCATCCTTGGCTAAATAAGTACCTAAATATTTAAACCTATCAACTTGCTTTACAACCATACCTCCAATTACACATTCCTGCGCATTTTCCATATTCATATTAATTATTTCAGTTTTTCCACAATTAATAACCAAACCCACCTTGCGACCTTCACTCACGAAACAGTCCAACACTCTCTGCATCTCTTCTGGCCCATCACAAATCAAAACTATATCATCTGCATAATCTAAATCCAAAAGTTTCCTGTTCTCTCCCCAAAGTATACCTGCACCGGTTTCTGTTCCAACGCGTTTCATAATGTAATCAATGACCAATATAAATAGTAAAGGCGATAGAACACCACCTTGAATTACTCCGGACTTGACTTCAAACGAATCACTCAGACAACCATCAACCATCACTTTACAAAATGTGTCCTCATGCATTTTCATAATGACCCTCACAAACTCCTCTGGTATTCCATAATGTCTCATGATCTTTCCCATAGTCTCTCTCGAAACACTATCAAAAGCCTTTTCAAAATCAACAAAACAAAGACTTAACGGTACTCTCATTTCATTAACTTGCTGCATCAAATGCCTAACTATAAAGATCTGATCATTGCAACCACGTCCCTTTCTAAAACCAGCCTGTTCATCCCTCAGAATACCCTCAACCACCGGCTCCAACCTATTTAACAACACTCTACTGAAAACTTTCAAAGCTATCGGTGACAAAGAGATTCCCCTCCAATTACCACATTCACTCAGGTCTCCCTTCTTCGGAACTTTAACAATTACACCATTCTTCCAAACTGATGGTAGTAACCCCGTCACCCATATCTAATTGAATAGCTTGGTCAAGATCATTATTAATCTATCCCCCTCCACTTTAAACATTTCCGGAAATAAACCATCCTCCCCTGGTGCCTTATTATTCTTTAACTGTTTTACTGCTTTCTCCACTTCTGCAAGCCTCAACTCTCCTGTTTCTATATTTAAATCTTCCTGAGCAGACGGTATATCCTCTTCTGGTGGTATTGGTCTATTAAGAACTGTCTCAAAATGCTCTTTCCATCTATTTTTAATACCTCCATCTTTGGTCAATAAATTTCCTTCCCCTGTCTCTAACTGGTATTTCCTTGCGTTTACCTGCATTACCACTCAGTTCTCTAATCGATTCATATGCTATTCTTTGACTCTGTCCATCATTTTTGTTTATTAAGATTTCAGTCTCTGCAACCTTTTCATCCACACATCTTCTTTTATCTCTCCTAGCTAACCTTCTTACTTCTGAATTCAAACTCCAGTACGCAGCTCTTGCTAATTCAATCTCTCGTTCATCAACGCATTGCATCTCACTCCTCAATTTAGCCTCACCTCTCTTTTTTATCATATCCCACGTTTCCTCTGATATCCATTTCTTTCTCCTGAATCTATGTCTCCTTCCAATCGTACATTCAGTAGTCTCATGCAAAACTTTGTTCACATCCTCCCACATGTCATCTACACTTCTCTCCTCCTCTTCCAACGTTTCCAACACCAAAAACCTATTTCTGCATTCTAATCTGAATTCCTCCTTTTCTTCTCCTTCCCTTCTAAGCTTAACAATATCGTATCTACCAACACCAGATTTTTCCTTCTTCTGATTTTTACGTTTAAACCTTATTTTTGAAATGCTGAGTTGATGGTCACTACCAATATCCGCTCCCCGTTTAACATGAACATCTAGCAGAGAACTTCTATGCCTCCTACTGATAGCGATGCGATCAATCTGATTTTTATATTTTCCACACGGCGACACCCAAGTTGTCTTGTGTATATTGCAATGCTGAAAGAGTGTGCCCCCGATGACTAAGTCATTTGCTAGACAGAAGCTTCCAAACCTCACTCCGTTTTCACTCATCCTACTACCAACTCCCATCTTACCCATACATGCCTCAAATCCCTCATTTGAACAGCCCATTACTGCATTAAAGTCTCCAACGCAGATCAAAACATCATGTCTAGGTACCCTTCCTACTTCTTCTTGCAACTTTTCATAAAATGTGTCTTTCCTTTCATTGAGTGCATCATTAGTAGGTGCATAACACACAAACAGACTGATGTTGCCATGATTTGATTTAAACCGTGCGTATAACAATCGCTCATCTATAGGATCCCACTCACATAAAGCCTTATTTGCCTTACAACCCAGCAACAATCCTACTCCCTGATAATGCATTCCATCCTGTCGGCCAGATATCAATAAACGTATACCATCCTCCAAATCCAAATAAACATGACTTTAAACATTCATCTCTGAATTTTAGTATAGGTCCGAAGTCTATCATAACTGGTATGATTTTTAGATTTTTTTTTTTTTTTGTTACCTCCCCCATTACCCTTCACAAAAGACCAAATTACCCCACTTGGGGTAATTTACCCCAGGTTGGGAACCCCTGGTCTATTTAGAACAGATTCAAAGTGCCCTTTCCACCTTCCTTTTATATCCAAATCTTTAGTCATCAAATTACCATTTCTATCTCGTACAGGTATTTCCTTCCTTCTCTTTTCAGTCTCAGTTAACTCTTTTATGGCCTGATACGCTGCTCTTGTGCTCTGACCGTCATTTTTACTTAATTTAACCCGCGGCGTCCCGGGGACGTACTTCCACGTCCTCACGTTTTGTCACAGCTAATCCCGGGGATGTACTTCAACGTCCTGCAATTGCAAGGTTCATAATTTCCACAATTTTCAATTTTCGCGAGTCATTTTTGGTACGTATACACGTGACACCTTCCTCAACAAGATGCCAGGCAGAGACAATGCCTTACCCAGCATGACCTCCTCCCCCCCCTGCATGCCATTGTCTCAGCAATTCACCTGTTATCAGTGACCTGGCCAGTATAGCCATGTCATGCCATGGTACGAAATTCAGGGCCAGAGTGATTCCCCAATCAATGACAATGTGGAGGACAAACTTTACATAGCATTAGAGGAAGAAACAGTTAGAAATGATGATCAGGTAATGTGGCAAAAAAAGATCAGGTATTAGTGAGTGAAACAATGCTTATAATACCTATATTACTGCTTGAAAACCAATATACTCTTGTACTACATATAAATTCGTAACAGTAAATAAATAAATACCGTTTATGAGTGGTGTGAAATAGTTATCCTCCCATAGAACTCGTTTTCTTTGGTGCCAGCCTGATAGAAAACCCAGTAAGGTAAGGAGGCTCTCCTACCTGTAATGAGTATTTTAAACCTCAGGTGAGCGATTTCTCTATGAATTTTCGATGTTTCTCACCTAAAGCGAAAGTTTTAGCAACAAAAAAAAAGGGTTGAAAAATGGTCGGGACTGGGGGGTACCAGTGGTCAAAAAGTGGTCGGGACGGGGCGGGTTAATTTCTGTCTCTGTTGCCTTTTCATCATATAGCCTCCTCTTATCACGTCTAATGAGTGTTTTAACTTCAGAATGTAAACTCCAGTACTTTGCTCTAAGTACTTCAACTACCTGGCCATCAACATGTTGTTCTTCACTTCTTAACTTGGCCTCTTTCCTTTTTTGAATTGCATTCCATGTTTCATCTGACATCCACTTTTTCCTTCTCGCTTTTCCCTTTTTCTTAATAGTAACCTTAGCACTCTTATGCAAAACCCCTTTTACCTCTCTCCACATTTGATTAATATAATTGTTTTCAGATTCCATCCAAGTCTGCAGGACTAGAAACCTGTTCCTACATTCCCACAGAAACTTTTCCTTCGTGCTCTCATCACTTCTCAGCTGATCAAAATCAGGGAAAAATAGTTATAGTTATGCTATAGGTGTTAGTAACTTAGAGAGTTAAGTATGGAAGTACAGCACAGAAACCATTGCATGTCAGTACAGTATTGTAGTTCCAACACTGACGTATGGAAGCAGAGCATGGCCACTGCTGGACAATCACATCTTATGTGAAAGCCACTGAAATGAGTTATCTGAATGGATCTTTTGGAGAAGCCTGGACATAGGTGTCAGGACTCCATATTATAAGTACAATTCATTATAGAAAACATGATAGATAGATAGATAGATAGATAGACAGAGCACCAGGCAAGCCTGGGAACGGGATATGAGCTTGCAAGTCTAAGTGGAGGAATGTTGACTACACCAGAAGCAGCAAGTCAGAGGATGAGATAGGTAGTGTGTCAGCGAGATAGGCACACGAACAATTCCTAGTGACCATACACACACATACACACATACTCACACACAGGCTTCTAGAACATTTCAACAACAGTGTAACACACGTGACACGACCCCTGCTACACCAGAATTTAGGAAGCAGAGCTCAGAAGGAGGTTAGCCATAGAACTGACAGGTAGTGGAGAGAGTGAACAAGAAGAGAGGTCCAACTAGATTTACTAAGTATATTGTCTCTGTCTTATACACTGCTCAACTTAAGACTTTCTCTGAAGATAATAAATCAAGATCAACTCCCTGTATTCATCTTTAACTCCTCCTGCTCTTCAATTATCAAAATAACAATAAAAACTCAAGACTCACCTATTACAAAAATTAAGAGTTACACCTATCTAAATTAAGGCTACAAACCTTTAAAATTAAATGGTGGCAGTCTACGAGTCTACAAGCCTACGAGTCTACGAGCCTACGAGCCTACGAGCCTATGAGTCTACGCGCCTATGAGTCTATGAGTCTACAAGCATACAGTAGCACTGACGAATTACAAATAACAAGTCTACAAAACAACTCTATAATCTTCACGCAACTTCAAGCAGCAACAAGAAGAATAAAAAACAAAGCAAGTAAAGGAAAAGAAAGACCAGAGCAACAAGCACACAAAACCCCAACACTCTCTCCCGCCTACCTCCATCGCTGACGCAGAGGTCAAGACACACAGCAAAACACCAGAGCCACATTTATAACGCATCTTACCTTTCCTCACTCAGGTTGCTCATCGCTACTCAGTTACTCATCACAGGTACCAGTGTGGGAAGCCGACTTCACCATGCGAGATTGCTGACACAATGCCATGCCAATCAACGTGTGACTGACACCAAGCACTTCTCACCCACTACTCATTATTCATTATTCAGATAGCTCCTACTCATACTCATTTATTTCCACAGTACTGAGTTGGAAATTCGACGTTCTATGATGAGGTTCGCCTGTGATTACAGCTGTTAACCACTACATGCATCAGGCCATGGATTTTCCTGATTAATATCGTCCATCAACACAGCCTTAGAATTATCGAGAGATCTTCATTCAACCCTGTATTTTTCTTCCGAGTTCGACAGTTGCATCAACACGCCTCTTCGATCTGTATCAAGTGGGTGCAATTATACTTACTCATTTCTTCTCAGTGCTAAAATTAGGTATATTCAACTCCTTTACTTATTTTTATATATACACTTATACACTCACTATCTATCATTTATTACAATTTATTTACTCATTTATTAAGTTAGGACATAAACAAAAGGCGTATTTCATAACACCATACCTTAATGACAGGGATATTTTTGCCCCCACCCGTGTCAATACCAGATGATACACAATTAGGAGAGCACCAAGGCAACACACCCATTGTACAAACCTCAACACAATCTAAAGATTAAGAAACACATACGTCAGTTCTAAATGATGAGTGGCAAACTCCCTCTGATGTAGCAAGTGAGGACTTAGTTTCTGCCTTGCATACCTATGAAAATATACTTGATATAGTTCAACATGCAAGCAAATCATTTTCCACGATCCCCTCACACAACGATAAACAAGCCCAAGTTAAATTAACAGAGCAAACAGTGAAAATGAACACCACAGATCAAGCTCAGGTATTTGTTTATCATGAAGATAAACCTGCCCCAAAATTCTCTGACACAAAAAAAGATTGTATTGACGTCATTTCATTGGTCAGTCAGTGCGAACAGATCTTTATCAAAAGACATATAATAGATGAACAAGAGAAAATTGCCATTTTTTCATCTTGCATAAGGCAGGAAAGATGTCCAGCAAGCAATTTACTAAGGTCAGATAAGCTCCTCAAGGCTAAGACATATGATGAATTTAAAACTGAATTTTTGAAGAAATTTTCTGGAGGTATGAACTTTTCGCCAGGTATAATCCCAGAATTACATAAGATTGTAGATCCTATAAGGGAGCACACTACAAACCATGTGCTCAGTGAAATAACTGCTGATGTCTCCACAATCAAAAGAACATTATTAGCTACCTTACAAAACTCAAACTGGATAACAGATGATGGAAAGATGTCCCCAGATCTCGTTGTGGACATCATTGGTTATGTAGCTGCCTTGTGTAAATTACCTGATAGGACCCTTAAGATCGCCAAGACGATCGCGTACACCCCAGGCATGTGCTTACTAGACTTAATGAAAGAGGTAGGGATGCAGTGCAGTAAAGCAGGTATGGTCGACACACCCGCACATTCTAGTAGAATGAGAGTACCTGAGACAGTATCAGCTGTGAAAACATCTACAACGACCCCAAACAGAGAACAAAATCGATCGCGACCCGAAAGCAGGCAGAGCAAACAACTAAACGTGTCGAGGGTTCGATCGCAAACACTAGGTTACAGGCAGTTTCATAAGTTTTCGCGCAGCCCGAGCAGATCTCGCACCACAAACAACACTACATATGGGAAGTCACCTCGTAGATCACAGTCAAGAGATAAGTCCATTCTAAGTCATTATTGTGCAAAACCAGGACACACAAGGAATGAATGCTTTATCAAAACAAAAGAGGAAAGACAAAAGACACAAGGATTTGGTACCTACTGTAGGCATCATAGATACCAAGGGCACTGGACTAGTAACTGCAAAACAGTACAAAACATTGTGTCTGTGTTCAAATCGGGGGAAGACCAAGTCATGACAAAAAACAAACAAACGTAAAGAAAAGCAAGTCTAAAATTCACATAGGAGGCATGTTGGGAAATGTGAGGATCAAAACGTTTCCTTATTTTTAGACACAGGCTCTCCAGCGAACTTAATAACACAAGAAGAAATAAATAGAATTATTAAAAATAAGAAGAAAGTAACTTTTTTGGAAGAATCTGATTTAGATTTATATACAGTAGATGGGAAAAAAATCACAGTAAATGGTATGATAAGGTTAAATATCAGTTTCACAGAGACTACATGACCAATCTCTGCATTTTTCTATATCGCTGAAAACTTAGCAATTAAAGCTCATATGTTACTGGGCTTAAGATGAATGAAAACAGACAAAATAACTTTACTCCCACAAATGAATGGAATAGACTTTGACAATGAATTCATAGAGGAAATACCATCAGAGCCCTCACCGATTAGTAAAAGAGAACCAAAAAGAATTGGTAATATTAAAGCTTAAACAAACATACACAAACAGATGAGTGTATAGATCCACTCACACCACCAGCCACAGCCTCCATGATTAGAGACCCAGGTAACAGCATGATTTATTAATTTTTCCCGCCCATCTCACCAATGATTTAGTTATACCATCTAATTCCTAAATGAAAGTTACCATAAAGAGCAAATTACGGAATAGTACTGTTCTTGTCTTTGAAGAATTATGTAAAGTAAAGGGATTGTCAGTAGAAAACGCATTCTCAGATGAACGACGAAGGGCAAACTCAGATATTCATAATTAATGACATGATTGGGGAAGTACAGTTGAAAAAGGGGACTTGCATAGTTAATACTGAAAAATGTCCCGCACCTGTGAAGGAAATAGTTATAGCCGGAGTGACAAGTGAGATAAAAATCTATGGATAGAGAAAGCATAAAAGAGTTTAATTCACTCAAGTGAAGTTGATGAAGAAAATGATTTGTTAACCCTGCTGGAAACACACAGGGACACTGTAGCATTACCCGGAGAACAATTAGGGTGTACTAACCTGATTAATCACAAGATTAATGTGCACCCAGAAACACCATCAATTTTCGTACCAGCCTACCGCATCCCACAATCTCAACGTACACTTGCAAATCAGTATGTCGATGAAATGTTAAAACTTGGAATTATTGAACCTTCAGTCTCCCCGTGGAATGCCCCATTATTCTTAGTGCCCAAACAAGATGGAGAAATTCGTGGGGTAGTAGATTACCGTAAACTAAACAATCACACAGTCCCAGACCGATTTCCCATGCCATTGCTAAGCGACGTCCTACAGAATATTGGACCGGAAAATAATGTATTTTCCACACTCGATCTACTAAATGATTATTACGAAATACCGGTTGAACAGGAGTCACGTAAATACACTGCCTTTTCCACAAATAGAGGACATTATCAGTATACAAGGATGCCGATGGGACTGAGGACAGCCCCAGGCACATTCCAGGGTCTCATGAATTACGTATTGTCCTGAATTTTAGGACAAGGAATATTTGTTTATCTTGACGATATTATAACTGCAACGAAAAATATTACAGAACATCTCAAGAAATTAGACTTGCTCTTACAAAAGCTTGGTGATGCTGGTTTAAAAATTAAACTTTCTAAATGCAAATTTTGCTTTAAGGAAATACATTTCTTAGGCCACAAATTAAGTTCTAATGGTATTCATACCACTGATGACAAAATACAGGCAGTGAGAGATTTTCCTGAACCCACTACGAATGACGATGTTAGACAATTTTTAGGTCTAGCTGGGTACTATAGGTAATTCGTACTAAAATTCTCTCATATAGCCTTTCCTCTTTTCCAACTACTCAAAAAAGATGCTATATTCCAATGGGAAGAAGAACAAAAACAAGCATTTAACAATCTAAAAATTAAACTAACAAATGCACCTTGTTTGGCATGTCCGGATTTCACAAAAACATTTATTTTATGTACAGATGCAGCAGTTAAAGGATTAGGGGCTGTACTGATGCAGGAAGATAAAAGAGGAAAGAATCGACCAGTTGTATTGCCAGCAGACAAACAAAATGTGCAGAGAAAAAGTATTGCACTAAAGACTTAGAGGCACTTGCAGTAGTTTTTGCATTACAAAAGTTTCGAGATTTGGTATATGGTTACGAAATACACTTAATTCACCGATCATAAACCACTAGTGGGTATGTTTAGAGAAAAACTCCTCTCTGGGAGGAGAGCAAGATGGAAATGTACAGTCGAAAACTACAATGTACAAATTCATTATATACAAGGTAAAATGAACATAGTAGCCAACGCATTATCTAGGAACTCGAACACAATTCATGTTGCGGCATTAGATATCAAAGGAAATATCCCAAACCACGATGATATCGCAAAAGCACAAAGACTTAATTCAATATGGTCTAAAGTTATATACAAGTTAGAAAGTGGAGATGACATACAATTACCCAAACTGCATGTACCACTCGAACAATTTACAATAGTCAATAATACTTCATACAAGATAACCCAGGACAACCAAAACCCCAAAGAAATACTAACCAATTGGTAGTACGTAATGACATGATACCCCCGGTATTACGAACGATACTCGATAACCCATATGCAGAACATCCTGGAAAGGATAGGATATTCAAACAAGCCCAGTTGTTATATTACTGGCCAACATTACGAAAAGATATAAACAATCATATAGACAGATGCGAATCATGTGCAAAACACAAAAGATATCCAGTTTCACCTGCATCAATGTGTAATTACCCTGTACCACATCAACCATGGGACATTGTCGCTGTTGATTTACTCAAGATGCCATTATCATACAATAATAACCAATACCCATTCGTAGCAACGGATCATTTTTCCCGTTATGTAATTTTAGCTCCAATTAAAGATAAAACAGCAGAGACAGTAGCAAAGGCAATAACAGATAATGTAATATGTCACTTTACTACCCCAAAGGTACTAATAAATGATAATGGAGGAGAATTTAATTCTGATATCTTACAAGAAATATGTAAACAATACAATATCAAAAAGGTTAACGTTTTAGCCTATCACCCAGCATCTAATGGATTAGTAGACAGACAAAACAAAAACGTATTAGATGTGCTACGACACATTCTCAATGAAAATTATGCAAGCTGGGATGATTGGATTCCCAGAGTAGAAGTCTCAATTAATGGATCTATAAATAAATCCATAGGTGACACACCACATTTCATTATATATGGGACAGATAAAAAACTACCATATGAGCTCCTAGAAGGTGACAGTCTGCCCATATACAATTGCGATGATTACTCTAAACTCCGTTTACGTGAACTCTAGGATATACACAAAAGAGTAAAAAAACAATTGATCATGTCCAAGGAAGAAATGACGGAGGCATTTAACAAGAAGGCAAGAGATTCTCGTATCGGCTTAGGAGACATTGTTTAAGGTATCATTCATACGAGAGACAATAAATAATCCCCCAAATCTGAGGGCTCATACAGAGTAATTAACATAAAAGCAAGTCACTGTCTAGTGGCGAAGAGAAACAAGTTCATATTGACCATTTAAAACGAGATTCAAGGGAACTATCCAATAATTATTCAGCTTCGGATACAACCGAACAAGCGAACGTAACTCATGAAACCAGTCAAGAAAACAACAATAATTACAAAAATAAATTAAGGTCATATCCGAAACAATGAAACATAGGTGCAACTGTTCCAATAAAATCTACAGTATATCATTTACGAGATTTAAATATCGATTTAAACTCCTTCTATAAATGAAATAACAATCAACCGTAACGCACATCATCACTATCATCGACCACAGCATGACCATATTAGAAAACTAATAGATTTTTTTGTCGGTAGGTAGCGATGAAGGGACTTATGCTATGGATTCTCCTCTACATAGCAAGAGGATATGCGCACTTAGACCCCCAACACATAGTACGGCAAGGATGCCTCATAGCTCCAACGGCCACGACTTCAATCGTAAAAGACGTCATGAGTACTGAAATAAGTCTGGATTACTTGTATGAATTACCTTCTTATGTAGAAAATATCGCAAGACCCATGAGAACCCTGGACCTCATGATAGGAAGCTATGTTTCATAAGCACATAACACAAAGGCAGTGGATGAAATAGTGAAGTTAGCGAAATGGAAAATAGAACAGGCTAAGTCAACTATGCTCATCATGATCCAAGATCTCCCATCTTATGGAACGGAGGTACTGAGCAACAAGAACAATATCACACGTACTCGCCAAAAGCGCGGTTTGTTCGACCTGGGTGGCGCAGTTCTTGGGAACATCTTTGGATTGGTTACAGGGGAAGATCTTAAAGAAATAAACAACAAATTTAATAAAATAGCTCAGGCACTAACATACCAAGATAAATTCATCACAGGACATAACTCAGCAATGAAGACAATTGTGAAAAATCTGAAAAAGGCAGAAAACATAGCTCTCGAAAGTGTAGATAAAATAAATGAAATGGAAGGTAACAAAACACTTTTCCAACACTTCTCCATCATCACAGAACATATTGACACAATTCTACTACAATTAGAAAACGCTAGAGTTCGTTACAGGGCACTTATGCAAGGAATTTCGAATGCTGGTGATGGCAAGATCACTATTGACTTACTTCCAGTTCATGAGCTACGTCAGATAATTAGTCAAGGCATACATAAACATAAATTGAAGCCTTTGTTCCGAAGTAGGGAATTCATGCAGTATTATCCATATTTAGAAGCAACACCAACACCAACATCAGTAGTAGTTCATATACCATTCATAACTGAAGACCTGTTTAAAATATACCAAATACATCCCTTCCTTTCTAAGAATAGTAATGCTTTGGTCATCATCAACATCAACACAGACACCGAACTCATCATGGTCTCCAAGAGACGGAACACTGTCACTTTCGCAAGTGAATCAACAATTGAACGAAAGTGCCGCACATCCTTACATGCTGTTCACCTTTGTCCTGCGTACATTTTCACGTTTCAGCCTACCGATACAGTCCCTTGTGAAATGACCATCATAAGAAATGACAATATTCATCATCATTGTAACTTCACTTTTGCTCCAAATAAGCTTGTACACCATCAATGCATCGGACACTGACAGTTTTTTTATTTCACTCATAACACATCAGTTTACATAGTCTGTCCAGATATACCACCATCTCATACTTCAGCCTCAGGATTATACATAGCACCAGACTACTGTGCGGTATTTACACCATCCATGTCCACTTTATCCACCATCAATCACTACGCCATCCTCAATCATACACACAAACATTTCCACCCACTGCCTGATATGGTCTTAAACATGAGCACAAGTATTAAGTTGACTTCACCTAAGTCTGAAACTATGCAACTGATCAATGAAACAATGAAGCCCTGGGAAGATTTGAGTTTGAGTATGTTCAACCCATATTATGTGTATAGCCCAGCACCTACTGTTTTTATAATCTTCTGCATTGTATTTGCAGTAGTGCTGCTTGCAATGCACAGAATGCATGCAAGAATTGCAAGTTTGGAGTCAGTATTTCGTGGGGATAGAGTTAACATCCAAGTTAACCCCTCTGAATGAAGTGTACATATTTTGTCTATAGTATTAATTATATTTAAAAAAAATACAAAGAAGAATGACCCCATGATATAGAATATGCTATACCAGTAGCATTATCTTTAAATGAAATATTAATAACTCTTACCATAATTTTAACTTTAAACTATTTTTTTTCTTTCATGTATGCATTATACTACAGTAACCAATTTACAAACTATATTACAGTACAATAGTTTAACTTTAGTGCATTTATTCAATTATGTATTCAACTTGTTTAAAATGTAATATTACTAGATCATTGCAATTTACCATGAATATTATACCTGTACAATATTATAATCAATATTATATATTAAGTGTTAAGATGAAGACTATTATGTGTTAATGGATTAGCACATGTTAATAATGATTGCTGTAGGAGGACCTCCAGCGGCGTGACCAAGCAATGTCAGGACTCCATATTATAAATACAATTCATTATAGAAAACATGATAGATAGATAGATAGATAGATAGACAGAGCACCAGGCAAGCCTGGGAACGGGATATGAGCTTGCAAGTCTAAGTGGAGGAATGTTGACTACACCAGAAGCAGCAAGTCAGAGGATGAGATAGGTAGTGTGTCAGCGAGATAGGCACACGAACAATGCCTAGTGACCATACACACACATACACACATACTCACACATAGGCTTCTAGAACATTTCAACAACAGTGTAACACACGTGACACGACCCCTGCTACACCAGAATTTAGGAAGCAGAGCTCAGAAGGAGGTTAGCCATAAAACTGACAGGTAGTGGAGAGAGTGAACAAGAAGAGGAGTCCAACTAGATTTACTAAGTATATTGTCTCTGTATTATACAGTGCTCAACTTAAGACTTTCTCTTAAGGTAATAAATCAAGATCAACTCCCTGTATTCATCTTTAACTCCTCCTGCTCTTCAATTATCAAAATAATAATAAAAACTCAAGACTCACCTATTACAAGAAATAAGAGTTACACCTATCTAAATTAAGGCTACAAAGCCTTTAACATAGGCACACAAATGAAAATTATAGACAATGTTATGTTTATGTGGATGGTTTGGAAAGTACTAGGAGGAATGCTTTGGGGTAGTTCTGTCATGTGCAGTGAACAGAAGGTGAGTGTATGACCAGGTAATTAATTGTACGAACAAGTTGAAGAAAATTATGGTAATGGGAAGACTGAGGATGAGGTGGTGAGATAAAGTGGAGGGGTATGTGAGAATAGGATGAAATAGAAAGAGAGACTTTCTTTGTGAGAGGATGGCATAGAGACAGTTTATTCAAACACAGTACATGAAGGTTGAGGGTATCTGGCAGCAGTATTGTGCAGGTACCATGGTTGCCTAAGGGTGCATACGAGGTGTCGTGGTCGATGAGGTCGATTACAGAACTATGTTGAGTTTGAATGTGTTGTGTGCAGAGGAGAGCATGTGGAGATAGAGAGATGGCAGCGGATTGATCTGACTGGTGAATTCCTTGAGAGTATATAAGAGTTGTGCTACCTGGGCGATACGATATGTGCGAATGGTGGAGTTGGAGTCAGCTCAGTCACAAAGATTAGGAATGGTTGGAAGAAGTTCAGAGAGTCGTTACCCCCTCTGGCACAGAGGAGGCAGTCCCTTAAAGTTAAGGGCCACTTGTATACAGAATGTGTGTGGAGCTTTATGAAAACAAAACTTGTGGAATGAAGGAGGAAGATATCCATAGATTCAAGTGTACTGAGATGAAGATGGCTAGATGGATATTTGGTGCATTTTTGATTGACAGACCTTGGGATGTCAGAGTTGGGAATGAGAATCTGAGAGGTGGGAAGGGTCTTGAATGCATTAGTGATGTGATCAAAGGATGCAGATTGAGGTGGTTTGGCCATGTGGAACGGATGTAGGATGTTAAGTAGGTGAAGGTCGAGGATATAGATGCCAGAGGCATACCGAACAAGATAAAGGGATGAGGTCATACAGAGTGATCTTAGGGTTATGAACCTGAATAGGGAGGCTGCTATAGACTGAGCAGCACGGAGAGCCGCCAATACGTATACAAGATTGACATCCAAGCATGTATGTATCCTTTAAAACGAAATGAAACAAAGCTCAGGGAGATCAAGTTTTTCTGGTTAAAGCTTGTGTACTGTTGTTGCACCCATCATCCACTCAGTTAACCCGCAGCGTCCCGTCGACGTACTTCCACGTCCTCACGTTATGTCACTGCCAATCCCGTTGATGTACTTCAACGTCCTGCAATTGCAAGGTTCATAATTTCCACAATTTTCAAAATTCGCGCGAGATTTTCGATTCGCCCACGTACCCAAGCCTCCCATACCTGCCGCCAGGTGGGCAGCGTCCTAGACCCCGCGTGACCCGCGCTTGCCCTTGTCTCGGTCACTCACCTGCTAGCAGTGACCCAGGTCAGACATGGCGCGGAAAGGTCTCTCAGACGACGAAATTGCATCCGCCCTGGAAGCCTTCACTGGAGATAGTGATTCTCCACTTGACGATGATGTGGTGGATCGCGATTACGTCCAGCCAGAGGAAGAAATAACAAGCAGTGATGAAGAGGTCCCTTCGCCCCGGAAAAAGCGGTATGTGACATACCGTAAGGCAAGGGAAGGCCAGCCTGCTCCCCAACCACGTGCACGGCTATCTCTCCATCCCGAATCTGATGAGGACGAGGATGAGGACGATGAGGATGACGGCGGCTTAGGATGTGATATCGCCTCTTGGTTGGGAAAAGAAAAAATATCACCCCGAGGATCAGAAGGTGGGGCGAGAAGACATATAAGGTATGGTGAAAGTCTTTTGTCTGGGGAAGTGGAAAGTGGTGTGGTGGGAGTGCTGGGTGAAAGGGAAAATGGTGTGGCGGGAGTGCGGGGTGAAGGGGCAAGTGGTGTGAGGGAGGCAGCACGAGCACGTGGTGCACGTAGGCCTAGGGGAGACGAGGTGGAGCCACTCCCCAGCACATCTTTCGCCCCACAATATTCCCAAACTTCCTCCCCACAGCCCCAGGATGTGGGGAAAGGAAGGAAAGGGAAGGGAAAGGGTAAAGGAAAAGGGAGAGGGAAGAGAAGTGCGAGTGATGAGAGGCGCCGCTCTCCACCTCCCCAACCTCCCCCACCACCCTCACCTCCCCACCCTGACGAAGGGGACGATGGGGACGTGGCTGGAGACGGTGGTGTCTCGTGGAACTGGGAAGATGGGAGTAATTTTACTCCCATCATTCACCCTTTCACTGAGGAGTGGCGGTCTGGTTGCACGGCTCCAGGTGTGCATGCGGGTTCGTCTAGGGTGGATTTTTTCCACTTGTTCTTTGGGGAGGCGTTTGTGGGGCACATAGTTGAACAGACTAATATATTTTCACGAACACAGCGCCGTGAAAGTGAACGTTTGGGAACCACGAGCAGGCATTCCCAACAATATGACTATCCCGTTACAATTTCAGAGATGTTCTTATTTTTTCCTGGTTCTCTTGATGGGTGTGGTAAGGAAAAACCAAATTCCTGCCTACTGGACAACTGACCCAATGATCCTCACACCTTTCTTTGGAAAGGTGATGAGTCGTAACAGATTTCAGTATATTCTCGGCCGCCTCCAGAAGATCTAGCCAATGCAAATAACACAGATAAAATGAGGAGAATTAGGCTGGTATTTGATCATTTACGGGAAATGTTTAGCTCCTCATTTTATCCTTACAGAGACCTCGTCATAGACGAGAGTCTTGTGTTGTGGAGAGGCAATATTTCCTTTAGGCAGTACACACCCAGCAAGAGACATCGTTTCGGGTTCAAGATCTTTGTTATGTGTGACTGTAAGACTGGTTATGTGCAAGACATAGTCTTGTACACGGGTGCACAGACAGATATAACAGAAGATCGGAGTATAGGACTCTCTGGGGCCGTGGTGAAGACAATGATAGAGGAGTACCTTCATCGTGGTCATGAGTTGTACCTGGACAGCTGGTACACTAGCCCTCTTCTCGCTAGGTTCCTCCACCAACACGACACCGGAGTCTGTGGTACAGTCAAGAGAAACCGTCGCCATATGGTCAAGATAGGGAGGAAACTTGACAAGAACGAGGTGGTTTTCTTCCAGGCCAATAACATCCTTGCCACCCTGTGGAACCACAACAGGGAAGTTTGCCTCCTATCAACTGTTCACAGCCCCCTGATGCACCGCACAGACTCCGTGGATCACCGTAGCGAGAGGAGGCACAACGTATGGAAACCCGAGTCTGTACTGGACTATAATCTGAACATGAGGCAAATGGATCAGTCAGACTCGATGATTTCAAGTGTTGACTGTGCCAGGACCACGATGAAGTGGTACAAGAAACTTTTTCCACTTGCTCGACATCACGGTCCTGAACGCCCACTACCTGCACGCCATGACCACCGGAGTATCCGAGACCTTTGAGGGGTTTGTGAGGGAGCTGGCACGTGAAATAATCGCCAAGCATGCCCAGGACAGACCCACACACCGCACCCGCACCCCCATGGCTGCCCAGACTCCCCTACGCCTCGCAGGACGCCACTATCCTAGCACAATCCCTTCCGACCCAAACCGTCATAAACCCCAGCACCGCTGCCATGTATGTAAGCACTCGACAGTCAGACCATCCACTCAGAGAAAAGACACAAGGTACGAGTGTGTCGAGTGCAATGTTGCGTTGTGCCTTCAGCCTTGTTTCAAAGAGTACCATAATTTCCTACACTACTGAAACTGTGTGGGATGGCGATATGACGCTCATTATAATGGTAAGGCCAGTCAGTAGGTGCTAAGTCATATATAAAGTTGAAACGGGTGTAATGTTTTCAGGAAAGTAATGTATAAGTTGAGAATTAGTGTAATTTGAAAGAAGCGATATCAAAACTACACCCACTGTGTAAATCTGCGAAAATATGACGCTCAGTATAACACTCTGGTCAGTAAATATGTGATAGCAAGAACATAAAGTGGAAACGGGTGTAATGTTAGCATGAATAAAACGTATAAGTTGAAAAATAGTGTACGTTTTAATAACTGATGTCACGAGTACACCCACTGCGTAAATCTGCGAAAATATTACGCTCAGTAGAACATTCTGGTCAGTAAGTATGTGATAGGAATTATATAAAGTGGAATTTGTTGTAATGTTAGTAGTAAGGTAATTTATAAGTTGAATACTAGTGTAAGATGAAACAAATGATATCGCGATAACACTCACTGTGTAAGTACGCGCTAATATGACGCTCAGTTGAATCGTAAGGTCTGAAATTATGTGATATCAATTATATCAAGTGTAAAGATGTGCAAAGTTAGTGGAGAATTATTATATAAGTACAAAAATAGGTTGTAAGATGAAATAGTAGTCATAGCGACTTCACCGTGTGTGTTATTATGCGCTATTATTACGCTAAATATTTACGTAAGGCCTGAAATTATCTCAAAACAGTTCTATAAAGTTGAAAAAAGTATAATGTTATTAGGAAAGTATTATGTAAGTAGAAAAAACACAATACGAGTTGAAACAACAGTCACAGCGAGTTCACTCACTACGTAAATAAGCGCTAACATTACGCCAATTGTTATCGAAAGGCCTGTGAATACGTTAAAACAGTTCAATAAAATGTAAAATGGTATAATGTTATTGTAGAAGTATTATGTAAGTAAAAAAAAATGATATGTATCATGATTTTCGAATGTTAGCGATTCATCGTGACCAGTCTGCCCGATTTTGCTCGTTTCGCATGATGGTACAATGTTTATTTCAGCTCTATTTTTGTATAAAATCCAATTTACTCTTTTATCACATGTTTTTATGTTTGTAATAAATACATATCTACTTACTTTCATTGGTTTCCCAGACTTATAATACCATAGAAAACGTTAGAGGCTCAGACCACCTACAGAGAACACGGTGTCAGGTGTGACCAAGGCATACCTGGTTAGGGCAATTATGGACCCCGGGGAACAATTTCTTTGTGACTGACCATTGTTTCTGACCAAAAGCGAAAGTTTTAGCAAAAAAAATTTGGGTCCAAAAATGGTCGGGATTGGGGGGTACCATTGGTGAGAAAGTGGTCGGGACGGGGCGGGTTAATGTAGAGCTACCTACTTCCTCCGTCACCTATCATTCTTTTTCTGTGTCTGTCCTCTTCTCATTCTGTTTACTTCCATCCTTCCTGTCACCTTCAGCTACTCCTCTCTCCACTTGAGGTGACTTTACATTGCATTACAGTCCTAATGGTTTCCTGTAATACAGGAAGTCATTTACAAAGCTGGGTGGTAACCATATACCTATAACCAATCAGTGGGGTGATGCGGTGTCTGCAAAGGTGCCTTCACTAACTTAGTGGAGACTTGCAAATGTAGTATCCACCCAGGATGAAAACCTTCCCAATCTTTCCCATGCCTCACAGTGGTAAGGCACTGTCTGATGTTCGGAAACTTCAATTACTTGCATGGGATAGCCCCTGCTGGACCAAGTGCTTCCCTGCTGTAGCTGGGCCTGCACAACATGGAAACATTTGACATAGGCAGCTGTAGGTACTATCATTACAGCTCTCAGTCTTTGGTTATAAATACTTATAAAGAAATATATCACAGGGTTAATCACTTGCTAAGGCAAGTTACTGGGGGTATAGTGGAGGGTTAGCCCGTATTGCATCTTTAAGCAATAATTTTAAAAAATTTACGATATTTTTACTGAACACAAGCAGAATTTTACTGTCATATTACTTTAAGCTTATGGAGTTACATGGAGAGACAGACTGACAAAGGAGGAAGGAGCACTGTGGTATCGATGTGGATGTGATTTACAAATATTCTCGAATAATTTCAATAAAACTTTATGGAAGAGTGGGCCATGGGTCAAGGAACAATTGTTCAAATTTTGAGATCGATCTGGATCCCATGTATTCTACAAAGTATCTCCACGAATCAGTATCAGATCCTTTTTAATGGCATTGACGGAGGTATGCACTCTCTGTGTGCTTACTAGTTTAGTGAATGTGACCTTATGAAACGAATTATCTAACTTTAAAGTTCGGAGTAGATCAAGAAGAAGCTTCCTGAAAAGCATAGGCAGAAATATGATTCTAGAGTTTGATATAAAGGCATCAGACATGAATTGTCAAAGTCACCAAAGCAATGGATAGGTAACATTATTTTTGTCAAAATTTCAATAAGATTGCGTATTTTTCCATGCTGCCTTCTTTAACCTATTTCAATGCCTATTTTTGCCATACCAATGAGCGGGGAGGGGAGAGTCAAAGCCAGTGTGGCCTTGTAACTGTTGGCCTCACTTGCTTACTCACTCGTTGGACTGTTTTGAAAGTTGGGTCAAGGTCATTTAATTTGGGCTTGTGAGTGTGTGCTGAGAGGTAGAGGGTATTGATGGTGTGTCAGGTTTACCTTTGGGAGGCGTCTTCGGTGTGTGAGCTACGTGTGATGTGCATCTAGTCTACCAAGTACCTGCATCATCCCAAAATATATATATATATTGTATCTCGGATTGCCACCACTAGCACCATTGGGCTTGTGGCACAGGGACCTCCCGGTCGCCATCAAGTGACTGTGCCGGCAACGACTATTGCAAGTTCCATTCATGCTCGTCAGTGGAGAAGTGCAGATGCGGCCTTATTCTTCACAATATCCGTGGTCTTGGTACCTATATGAATTTAGTTCATTATTTTCCTACAGTCCACATCCCCTCTAGCCCTGTTCCTCACAGAGCCACAAACCTCTCCCCGTACCGAAATACTGTATCCCCATTTTGTTGTCCTGGTTACCATCTCCTCACAAACTTCAGTAACATGGGTGGCACCTGTTGTTACATCAAATTTGAATATGCAGTTGACTGTGTTTTAAACTTCACGTCAACCAATTTTAAATACTCATTGTATAAACTAAGTTATCTAATTATTACCAAATATTTCTGTGTCGTCTATTGCTCCCCCAATGCTTCTTCAGAACCCATTGTATTTCACTCCATATCCACACAGCTGAGTAACCTTAACCTTGCTCTTAGCACTGAAATTACCTTTTTGGGTGATTTTAAGGTACATAGTGTTGAATGGTTATTGCATTCTGCCAGGATTGATGATGCTGGTCTAGAGTGCGAGCTGTCTGCAGAATCGTTTAATCTCACACAGTTGGTAAAGCAACCAACCAGAATAGCAGATAAACTAGATCATAATACCTATCTCTTGTATCTATTCCTGACAAAAAATCCAGATCAATACAGGATAGAAGTAATGTCACCATTTGGATCCTCTGACCACAATCTCATCAAAGCCTCATTAGTTAGCCCTCCCCCCCCCCAAACCCCCATATTCTGAACCTGCCAGGGTGACCCGATGGCGCTTTGATAGAGCAAATTGGGATGGATTTAGAAAATATATTGCCGACATTCCATGGCAGTCTTTCTTCTCTAGTGATGTCAATTCTACCCAGTCCCACATTAATGACTTAATACTAGCTGGTATATATTTATGAATACCAAGTGAACACTTCACTTAAAGATCAAACTCTCCAAAATGGTTTGATATCAACTGTGCCAGAGCAACGGCCCAAAAGTCATTAGCATATAACTCTTTAAAAAAAAAATCTGAATCAGTCATTTAAAAATTGCTAGAACCATGCAAAAGCTGTAATAAATCTCGCAAAATCAAACTTTCTTCAAAATCAAGCATCAAAACCACTTAACAACCCTAATGACAATAGAATATCCTGAGCAACTCTGAATTATTTCAATAATAACTTTAACAAGTCATCATCCATTCCCCACAAATCTTCACATGGCAACACTGCAAACGACCTATGTTGGAAGGCGAATATTTTTGCCAGTACATTTTCCAGAAATTCTACCATAGAGGAATTCAGCCAGAACGTCCCAGTGTCACAAAAGACTTTGTAGTAAACTTGTAGAGAAGTTATATATATATTTGACTCGTGGACGAGCGGCTGTTATACGTGAGTAGCTTGTAAGTAGATAATCTTGGTTCCCTTTTGTCATGCAATGACAGGAGAGGTAAAGAATAGTATGGGACTATTTTTATTTGTCTCGGAAATATTAACAAGTCTCACACACACGAGTGAAGTATAAGTAGAGTCCCGCCTGCTACCTCCTGTCTTGCTCTCTCTCTCTCTCTCTCTCTTCCATGTTGCTAAGCCCTTCTCCGTACTACCTGCCTGTTCTATGGCTAGCCTCCTCCTGAGCTCTCTTTCCTAAATTCTGGTGAAACAGGGGTCGTATCACGTGTGTTACACTGTGGTTGGAAAGTTCCAGAAACCTGTGTGTGAGTATGTGTGTATGTAACTAGGCTTTGTTCGCCTGCTATCTCGCTGACACACTACCTACATCATCCCCTGACTCTGCTACTTCCTGTGTAATGGTCAACATTTCCTCATTTAACTTGCAAGATCATTTCCCTTTCCCAAGCCCGCATGGAGCTGTCTATCTACCTATTTATCTATCTATCTATTATGATTTGTAATTATAATATGGACTCATAACATTGCTCGGCCACGCTGCTGAAGGTCCTCCGACAGCAATCATCATTGACATATGCTAATCTATTAGTACATAATATTGATAATAATATTGTATACATATAATACTCGTAGTAAATTGCAATGATTCAGTAATATTACATTTTAAACAAGTTGTATACAGATTTGAATAAATGCAGTGTTTGTTGTATGACATTTTGTAAGATGTGTATGTATAACATACATACGCATATAATTGTGCAATGGTAATACTGCTAGGTTATTATATTACATATTGAGTTATCCCTTTAGTAATGTCTAATATTTCACCTAACTTGTATGATGATTCTGGTAATACAAATTGTGGTAATACATAATTGTAACATTGTGAATTGTTACATAATTGTATTGTAATTGTTACATCGTAGTAACATTGTAGTAATACATAATTGTAGTTAAAGTTACATAAAAGTTACATCGTGTTAATGCAACTGTTACATAATTGTTACATATTGTTTGTAGTTACATAATTGTTGTTAAAGTTACATAAAAGTTACATCTTGTTAATGCAACTGTTACATAATTGTTACATATTGTTTGTAGTTACATAATTGTAGCAAGTGTAACATAATGCAATCGTTTGTCATTACATAACTGTTACATATCGTTTGTAGTTACGTAATTGTAATAATTGCAGTCCTGACATTGAATCCGGTCATACTGCGGTCGATGATATGATGTGCCATGCCACTAGCTTGTGGAGACAACAATTTGCTTTTTTGTTTGTAGTTTATGTGGTATTTTGGCATTTGTAGTAACACTTACACTTATTTTCATTTGTTTGTTATGTGATCTTACTCTATTTCTTTTTCTTTCTTTCTTTTTGTATGTATTAATTTTCTATAGTTTGTTTTTCTTCGTTCGTCTACGCTTTTTCTGTGTTGTTCATGGTTGCATAATTGCTGGCTAATATCCTAGGGACCCTTTTTTAAGGTTTAGTTTATATTGCACAGATATTACTGAAAATGATATTATATAGCCCCATATTTTGTTATTTTATATACAAAATATATATACACTATATACAGTATTAACTATATACACTGACTTGTTCTTCACTTGTACCTATCGTGGGCAATATATGTGTCAGCAGTGTGTGGAAATCATTGTCTTCACGATTGTGTTGAAGATGGTCATTCTTGCTAACGTCATTTGTGTTGGCCATTTTTTTTTTTTTTTCTGGTTTTCCTTGTAACTTAATTTATCTGTTTCCACTAGGTAGCTTTAATTAGTGTTTAATACAGTTCTTTTAATCGCTCACTGAGTAACTTTGATCGTATATTTTCTTTATTACTTTGTGGATGTAATAATGTATAGCTGTATGTATGAAACACATATATTATGTAGGTATAAATGGTAACACTCGATGGTAGTAAATAAATGCCATAATAAATGAATGAATATATACAGTGTAGAATTTTGATTGTTGGTGCAAGTATTTAATGATTGAATTATGAAGATAATTGAAGTAGGTATATGTATTTAAGTTATAACCACACAGCAGGTTTTATATGTTTGTGCAAAATGTGTTGTCTATCACTGTGTATCGTATGAATGAAGTAACTATGTAACTCACTAATTTTTACCGTGGTGGGAATGGTGTGAGTGGTGTTGCACGTGGTGATAGCATTGTTCTTCAAGGGTTGATTGACGTGTTGAGGGGTGTCAGACACACGGCTTGGCGTCCTGTCAGCAAACACGTATGGTGACGTCGACTTCCCACACTGGTAGCTGTGGTGAGTAAATGAGTAGCGATGTGTAACTTGAGTGAAGATGAGTGAGTAAGATGAGTTGTGAGTATGGACTTGGTATTTGCTTCGTCGTCTTGACCTCTTGACTCCTGCGTCAGTGGTGGAGGTTGGGTGGATGTAGCAGAGAGAGGAGGGTGAGGTCTGGTGGTTGTGAGTTGTGAGTCATATCTCACTCTTCGTTTGTTTGTTTTGTTTTTTCTTTCTTGATGTATTCTCTGTCCTTTCCTCTTGTGATTTACTCGTTGTGCGATGAAGACTGCCGCTACTTGTTGGAGCATGTAGAAGATTATGCAGACGACTCGTAGAGTTGTTACTTTTAGTTGATTGTAGATGGTTGTAGTTCGTTGGTTCGTCGTAGAAACTGCAAGATTGTTTGTATCAGTACTGTGTTAAACTACTGGTAAGAGGTCCTGTGATCTCTTCTACATCAGCGTGATGATCGTGGAGATGGAGGGGGCTGGTTGGAGAGAATACTGTCAGGAGCTGGTTGTGAGTTGTTGGTTGTGAGAGGTATTTTTTTGTTTTCAATCTTGATATTTTGTAGGAATTCACTGTTGATTCGTAGACGAGGTCCGTACTTTTGCTGACCAACAAGTGTCACAAAAGACTTTGTAGTAAACTTGTAGAGAAGTTATATATATATTTGACTTGTGGACGAGCGGTTGTTATACGTGAGTAGCTTGTAAGTAGATAATCTTGGTTCCCTTTTGTCATGCAATGACAGGAGAGGTAAAGAATAGTATGGGACTATTTTTATTTGTCTTGGAAATATTAACAAGTCTCACACACACGAGTGAAGTATAAGTAGAGTCCCGCCTGCTACCTCCTGTCTCGCTCTCTCTCTCTTCCATGTTGCTAAGCCCTTCTCCGTACTACCTGCCTGTTCTATGGCTAGCCTCCTCCTGAGCTCTCTTTCCTAAATTCTGGTGAAACAGGGGTCGTGTCACGTGTGTTACACTGTGGTTGGAAAGTTCCAGAAACCTGTGTGTGAGTATGTGTGTATGTCACTAGGCTTTGTTCACCTGCTATCTCGCTGACACACTCTAGTGATGTCAATTCTACCCAATCCCACATTAATGACTTAATACTAGCTGGTATATATTTATGAATACCAAGTCAACACTTCACTTAAAGATCAAACTCTCCAAAATGGTCTGTGCCAGAGCAACGGCCCAAAAGTCATTAGCATATAACTCTTAAAAAAAAAAAAAATCTGAATCAGACATTTAAAAATTGCTAGAACTATGCAAAAGCTGTAATAAATCTCGCAAAATCAAACTTTCTTCAAAACCAAGCATCAAAACCACTTAACAACCCTAATGACAATAGAATATCCTGACCAACTCTGAATTATTTCAATCATAACTTTAACAAGTCATCATCCATTCCCCACAAATCTTCACATGGCAACACTGCAAACGACTTATGTTGGAAGGCGAATATTTTTGCCAGTACATTTTCCAGATATTCTACCACAGAAGAATTCAACCAGAACGTCCCAGTACTAGAACCTGAGTCTCCTGAAACTGTTCCAAAATACAGGCAAGATACGTAAAATCCATCCTAGACAATTTACCAATCAACAAAGCTCCAGGCCCTGATGGAATTCCTCCAATTGTTTAAGAAAGAGTTCCCCAGAACTTGCGTCTGTTCTAGCTAAATAATTTTGACTATGCATATATAATTCTATATTCCCTAACTCATGGAAAGAAGCCAATATCTACCCAATTCCAAAGAAAGAAGTTCCTCTGACCCCTCTGATTACAGCCCCATAGCTGTCACATCTCTTGGCAAAGTATTTGAAATTTCAGTTAATAAACACACAGGGAGTAGGCTGTAGCACCAGTCGAGCAGGGCAGTACTCCCAAGGTGGATGGAAAGCTGATGACAGGGAGAGCTGCAGCTCCCGTTTCATCAGCCCTCGGGACTAGTTCCTGACCATCCCCCTTTGCTGAACTTTTTCAGTGTCTCAGTAACACAGAGAGTAGGCCAGCATGCTCTCCAGTACAAGTTTCTCTAACTGTCAACACCAAACTACATGCACAGTACTTACTACTCTTCCTTTTCAAAATTAAAAACAAAAATGGCACAATCAAATCTGGCCTCAGAGTCCCCGGGGGGGTGGACCATAAATTCCCCCATCATCCACCACTCTCCCGGTGATGACTCAGAGAGATGCCTGGAACCACTGTCTGACTTACATCTTCATTTCTCCAACATTCACAGCCTTTCCTCTAACTTTCTCTTTGTCGAACATCACCTTTCCTCCTCTAAACCTTACCTTCTCTTCCTGTCTGAGACTCAGCTGTCTGAGGCAACTGACAGCAAAACCTTTTCTGTTTCCTCCTACATCCTCTATACTCATTTCAGAGCCAAAGGTAGTTGTTGTGTTTATGTACACAATGACTTATCTTGCTCTCATGTTCCTGAACTTGACTCTTTTGAATTCTTTATTCTCTGGCTTCGGCTTTCTTGTCATTCTCTGACTAAATATATCTGCACTGTTTACTTATCTCCTAATTCAACTATCAACGAAAAATTCTTTGACTGTCTTACTTCGAAGATGGAACACATTCTATCCATTTCTCTTCTCTCTGAAATCTCAATTCTAGGAGATTTCAATGTTCACCACCACCTTGGCTCTCCTGTCCTTTCACGGATCCACCTGGTGAGCAAGCCTATATATTTTCTATCCATACTGACCTAGAGCAGCTTGTACAGCACCCTACCAGTATCCCTGACCATCTTGGAGAGAGCTTCAACATACTTTACCTTTTTCTTACAACTAATCCGTCTGCTTACACTGTTAATCTTTCCTCTCCGTTGGGCTCATCCGATCACAAACTCTCCTTTTGGTCCGGTATGGCCTGCAGACCCCTCAAAGAAACGTCGACTGTGGCACTTTGGAGATGCAAACTGGGAGGCCCTAAGGCAGGACTTCTTTGATTTTCCATGGAATGATTATTGCTTCCATGGCCTGGAGCCATCTGAGTGTGCATTGCCCATTACAGAGGCTATTCTCTCAGGCATGGTAGCATACATTCATATCTCATATCCTTTGACTAATGCAAGAAAGCCTTGTTTTAATCACGCTTGTTCTAATGCTGTCTGCAACAAGGAGAGGGCCTATAAAAGATTCCAGAACCAGCCCACCCCTGAATCACATCTTGCTTATGTTTCTGCTCGGAATTGTGCTATTGTTCTTCGCTCTCCTAAAACTAATTTCATCCGTACTAAATGCTCTCGAGTCTCCAACTCGAATTCTTGCCACTCCTTCTGGCACCTTGACAAAAACCTTTCTAACAACTTTACCTCATCATCTTTCCCTCCTCTTTTCTATTCTGATGGCTCTGTAGCTATTTCTTCTTCTGATAAAGTAGATATCTTCACTCAGACTTTCTCCTCTAATTCCACCTTAGGTGATTCCGGTGCTGTTCCTCAATCACTTTCCCCCTCTGACTTCCTCATGGCTGACATTAAAATTTCTTCAGCTGATATCTCTTCTGCTATCACTGGCCTTAATACTAACAAGGCATATGGGCCTGATGGAGTCCCTCCTGTTGTCCTCAAGAACTGTGCTTCTGTGCTTACACCTTGCCTAAGTAAACTCTTTCGCCTTTGTCTGTCAACTTGTACCTTTCCTTCTTGCTGGAAGTTTGCTCTCATTCAGCCAGTCCCAAAGAAGGGTGACCACTCCCAGCTCTCTAACTATCGTCCAATTGCTTTAACATCCTGTGTCTCAAAAGTTCTCGAGTCAGTTCTTAACAGATAAATTTTAAAGCATCTTTCCTATCACAACCTTCTTTCTGATCGTCAGTATGGGTTCTGTCACGGACGCTCCACTGGTGATCTTCTCACCTACCTTTCAGACTCCTGGTCATCCTCCTTTGGGGACTTTGGCGAAAGCTTTGCCATTGCACTTAACATCTCAAAGGCTTTCGATCGAGTCTGGCATAAATGTTTAATTTCCAAACTGCCCTCTTACGGTTTCTATCCTTCTATCTGTGCCTTCATCTATAGCTTCCTTTCTGGTCGTTCTATAGCTGTTGTTGTAAACGGCCATCGTTCTTCTAGATCTATCAACAGTGGTGTTCCTCAGGGCTCTGTCCTATCACCAACTCTCTTCCTTTTATTCATCAATGACCTTCTAAGCTGTACAGCTAACCCTATCTGCTCGTACACTGATGATTCCACCCTTCACCTTTCCATTCAGTTTCTGCAACGTCCATCTCAGCAGTTACTTCAATAAACAAGGGATGAGGCTATGGCAAACCTAATGTCTGACTTGGCTTGTATCTCTGACTGGGGTAAAAATAATCTTGTTGTTTTTAATGCATCGAAAACTCAGTTTTTACACCTATCAACCCGACATAATCTTCCACAGGAGTACCCACTAATGTTTAATAATATCCAGCTCAACTCAGCATCATCCTTGAACATGCTTGGGGTTTCATTCACTCAGGACTTGTCTTGGAAAGATCATATTGCATCTCTTGTAAATGAGTAGGTGTGCTGAGCCGACTCCATATCTTCTTTACCCCTGCACAGTTCTTGACTTTATACATGGGTTTCGTTCACCCCTGTTTAGAGTACAACTCCCATATGTGAGGAGGCTCCCCACATACAGCTCTTCTGAGTAGGGTGGAATCAATGGGTTTTCGTCTCATCAACTCTCCTTCTCTTATTGGCTCCCTTCAACCTATGTCTCTCCACCGCACTGATGCATCTTTATCTTTTTTCTGTTGCTACTTCAATGGTCGCTGCACCTCTGAACTGTCTGCTTGCAACCCCGCACCTCTACAACGGGCGAGTAGCACCCGTCTAGCAACAAACTCTTATCCCTTTTCTGTCCCACTCTCAAATGCAAGAGTTAACTGTTATTCCCAGTCCTTCATTTATGCAACAGGTCAACTCTGGAACTATCTCCCTCTGTCTGTATTTCCTATGTCTTATGATCCCCAGTCTTTCAAACGCAGTGTGTCCAGGCATCTCGAAATGAACGGATGTTGAATTTGGTTCTCTTTTGTATGTTTTTTTTTTTTTCTTGGAAGGAACGGTTTGCAGGCCCCTGGCCTTTGGTTCCTTCTTTCTTGCATAAAAAAAGTTAAACATCTTGAATCCAAGAACTTAATCAGTGATAGACAATATGGTTTTCGCCACGAAAAATCCACCATTGACATACTCGGTCTTCTGACTGATATACCATCCACGAGTCAATTGACCAACTTGGAAAAAGTCATGCAGTAGCCCTTGATATTTCTAAAGCTTTCGGCAGAGTGTGGCATCATTCCATGCTGTTCAGACTCCCTCGCTATGGACTGACGTCCTCTGCTTTCTTCATATCTCAGCAACAAAAAAACAAGAGTAAAAGTTGATGATGTATACTCGTATTCCAAATTCCACTCAACACCGGCGTGCCATGAGGATCAGTTCCGGCGCCAACCCTATTCCTGGTTCACATTAATGATCTCTTATTCTGTCACCCACAATCCCATCCATTCATATGCAGGTGACTCAACACCACAGTTCATTCAAACTCACCCATTTACAAAGTCTAATATCTCTAACTATGACCTAAGTACAGCCATCTCCATAAATCAAGACTTATCTACTATCAGTAAATGGGGATAAAACAACCTTGTCTCATTTAATGCTAGTAAAACCAAATATATACAATATACTAATAGACAGATATTATCAGATTCATATAATACCTTCAATGCTACTAATATTCCCATCTCCAAAAGTATTAAAATTCTCGGTGTTTCACTTAGCAATGCCCTCAGTTGGACCTGTCATGCCAGATCACTTACTAAAACCGCCTCAAAGAAACTTGGATTATTGTACAGAGTCCGTATCTTCTTCACTGACGAGCAGTTAGTTATGATTATAAGACTCATGTGTGCTCTCACCTTGGATATTGCTCAACCTTGTGGATCAGATGTGGAGAGGTTGCACTAAAACAACCTGACAAAATTCAGAACAAAGCTGTTGAAATTATTAATAACCCATCTATTTTAAATAATCTACCTCTCCTAGAAGTAAGAAGGAATATTGGCTCCCCTGAATTATTTTACAGATATTTTTATAGCAAATGTTCAGACGAAGTTGCGTCCATTGTGCCACCTCTCCATGCCTTCCCTCATGCTACACGGACGTCTGGTAGCGTTCATGACTGGAATGTCACGCAGTCATAGTGGAGAACTTCTGCCTATCAGAATTCTTTGATTTCCCGAACTGCATCTCTTTGAAACTCGCTTCCCCGGAGTTGTTTCCCCCCAAACTTCAACGTACAGCTGTTCAAGTCCAACTGTTACAGGTATTTTACGAATGGAGGACACCATTAATCATGTGTATGTAATATTTTTTTCTTAATTCATTTGTTTTTCCTGCCTCTGTTCTGTTATTATATATATATATATATATATATATATATATATATATATATATATATGAAATACCAGCTCGGTGGAGCGAGCCAGACACCATCACCCCAGAAGGAAGATACAGGGAGGTGACCCCTACCCAACAAGGAGATGACGGGGAGGCTCTTTTCACCTGCCAAGCCATCCGAGCATAAACAACGTATCTCCCCTGTGACCCGACGCCACTCTTTCCCGCAGCCAGACCACCGGGCAGTGTACAGTAAAGTACACTACACTTCAGTGGAGGGAACACTCGTCCAGATTCGGGGTGGGACTTGCAGTGGCAAGATCACAAAGAAACCCTCGGATGCCGAGTCCACTGGATCGACCTCCTATATAACAGAGGACTCAGGAGGAGTCTCGAGGTTTGTTATACCCCAAGGGAGCAGTGGGCATAGTAGAACCCACTGGGTATACTATGGGTGGAGTGACAGCCGGTTCTCCACCCTCTGCTACCCACCTTCAGGAGCCGACACATCGGGATGTCCACCAGACCACCATCGCTGGTTCTTCCCAGGAGGGAGGCTGGCCCCAGGGTATGCCCCGCCGGAGGTACCACTCGGGACTGACCGCCGGTCGTCTCCCAGGGCTGCCCCAACCCAGACGGAAGGAGGACAGACTCTGCTGGAGCTGCTGCTTAGGCTGGGAGAGCCCACCAGGCCTCTTCCTCCCGACATCACAGGGACAGGTGTTCCAGACCCTGCGGCAGGAGTGCAGTCTCTGCCAGAGCTGTGGCTATTGCCGGGAGAGCCCGCCGGATGCCCTCTTCCAGCCGCCAGGGTCTGTGGTGCCAGGAGGAGTCCCCTCAGACTCCTCCTCCATCCCTGTACTCAGTAGGAGCACAGGCAGTGCCCAGCGGGGCTTCATGGTGGAGGGAGCATCCCCCGAACCTCCCACGCACACCCTGGACTAGAGTTTCGGCAGGGCCTACTGAGCCTGCCAAGTAGGAGAGCTGGCCCTCGGCCGCCGTCCCTCCGAGAGTCCCCAAGCTCCTACAGAGGGTAGCGCCTCTTGCTCTGCCCACTCCTCCTGTGGCAGAGCGAGGCGCCCCTCTCCCCACCTTTTTTTCCAAGAGGGTGGGATCTGCTCCCCTGCAGGTACCCCACCAGAGACCAGACCGGGTGAGACGTCCCCAAGGCCAGGTGTCCTGTCCTTGCAGCCCCGTCCTCCCCAGGTGCTGTCGGACTCTGACGGAACAAGAGGCTGCAGTCCAGCCCTGACGGCCTCCTCCCGCAGATGAGACTGCAGCCCCAGGAGCCAGCGGTCCTCCCCCGATGCCTGCTGCAGCTGCCAGGCCTCTACCGGCGCAGGTGGCCTCAGTTCTCCCCTGACAGCCGTTCCTGCCAGACGTGACAGCAGCCCAGCCAGGGAGCCGCCCTCCCCACAGCTGGCCCTGGGCCCAGGCCTCCCCAGGTCCACCCCGAGGACCCCGACAACAACTGAAGGCTAATGCCGAGCAGCGTGCCTCTTGGCCCTCTTATGCCCTAGCCCAGAGAGTCCTTCCTCCTGCCGGGCCTCTACAGCAATGGAACTGCCCACCACGCCACCCACCAACTCCTCCAGGACTCATGGCGACCCCACAGGTGACCTACCTCTGTACTACACTCGGGACGGCCCACACCCGATGCCCGGCCACCACTTGAGGCTCCCGGTGCAGGGTCTTCTGCCGCCTGTGACCTGTGCCCTCCTCTCCGCCAATACCTTGAGTAAGAGTCTATGATTGTGTGTTCCCCCCCAGTGTTCGTGAGCCCCACCACAGTGGACCCGCCCCTCCCCTCTCCACCTCAGTGCACCCCCCTGTGCTCCCCCAGTGCTGTACCCCCCCTCGTGTTCAATTGTGAACTTGTGTCCATAACCTTACGGACGGAGTGTGTGGCGCCAGGCCACGGGTTTGTCTCAAGTATGACTCCCCCCCCCCCAGTGTTACACGCAGAGCGATAACACCAGTGGCCCCTCCCCCCTGTGTTGCCAAGCCGCCCCAAACCCCAAGTGCTATACCCCCAGTTACCTGCCTTGTCGGAAATCCGATATTAGAGTCCTTCCCCCTCTCTCCCCCCCCTGAGCCCCTCACACGTGGATAGATCCTAAGTGCTATATTCTCTCGTCCTCCGCAATGCGCACGTAACATAAAGATAACTAGGGCATCGTCCATGTAAGCGGATGCAGATAACTAGCATAGGAAACCGTTTGTTATGCGATCGTATATAGATTAGGATTTGAGTATACACTGCCGTCTATGTTACGTGTTTGGGTATATTGAGATATACTAGTCTGTCCTTGTCATATACTCGAGACCTAGTGCATCTGGTGTATCGTGTGAACCATACCTGTGACACTGTGTGGAAATAACTCTGTATCAGGAAAGGAAGAATACTGTGTAAAGGTCAAGCTTGCTGAACTAGGTGGAAGGATTTATCGTAAGAGCTAGCCTTCTGAGATTAATTGGTTATTGTATACTCCACAGTTTTGCTTATAGACTGTGTGTGTGTAATTGTCTATTGTTAATATATAAGTGTGCCTTTTGACCAGTGGTGTTTGGACTTTCCTTCCTTGTTTGTTACTGATTTGGTCGAGAACAAAGAACCCAAGTTTGCACCGTACCTGTGCCTGAGAAGTAGGGACTCAGAATACGCTGCATAATTATATTATATATATATATATATATATATATATATATATATATATATATATATATATATATATATATATATATATATATATATATAAAGATAAAAATGGTGGATTACTAGTGGAGAAGGGAGGAAAAGTGAGCAGATGGAGAGAACACTTTAAGGAATTGTTGAACATAGAGAACGCAAAATGCGAGTATAAGTGGCTTGGGAATGGCTGGGAGACGGAGGGATGTGAGAAGAGAGGAAGAAATCAGTAGGATGGAAGTTGTGAAAGCAATGAAGAAAGTTAAAATGGGAAAGCCCCAGGAATTGAAAGTATTAAGAATATATGGAGTAGATGGGAAGTTGTTGAATACCATGAAGAGTATGTATGAGTGTGCTAAGGTTGCAGTGCGTGTGGATAGTGAACTGAGTGAATTTTTCCATTTGAAGGCTGGATTGAAACAGGGATGTGTCATGTCTCCATGGCTGTTCAATCTGTACATGGATGGGGTTATAAAAGCGATACAAGGTAGAGCAATGGATGTTGAAGCAGCCATAATGAGAGAGGGCAGTATTTGGAAACTCCCTATACTGCTGTTTGCAGATGATACTGTGTTGTTAAGTGAAGACGAAGGGGACCTGCAAGGCTTGGTGGATGAGTTTGGGAGAGTATGTAAGAAACGGAATCTAAAGGTGAATGTACGGAGGAGTAAAGCTATGGTCTTCGAGAGAGGTGAAGTCAGTGAATGTACAGTGAGGTTGGATGAGGAGGAAATGGAAAATGTGAGTGCGTTTAAGTACTTGGGTAGTGTGATAAGTAAGGATGGAAGTTGAGTGAGTGAAGTCCTTGAAGGGGGTACAACAAGGAAGAAAGGTTGCTGGTTCCTTGAAAGCAGTGATAAGAAACAAGGAAGTGAGCATGGAAATGAAAAAGTTGGTACATGAGAGTATTGTTATTCCAGCTCTAACATATGGAAGTGAAGCTTGGACCTTGTTGGAGGGACAGAAGTCAAGGGTGAGAGCTATGGAAATAAGTTCCTTGAGAGGAGCATGCGGAGTCGCATGTAGAGACAGACTGACATATGAGGAAGTGAAGGAAAGTTGTTGTGTGGATGTGGATGTGATATGAAACGTTAGGAGAAACACACTGAGGTGGTTTGGCCATGTGGAGAGGATGGAGAGTGAGAGACTAACGAGGAGAGTGTAAGTGAGTGAGGTGGAGGGGGAAGAGTGAGAGGGAGAGGGAGGCCAAGGATGAGATGAAGGGTTGGAGATAAGATGTGTATGAGAGAGGGGGTGTGAGCTATGAGCAGGGCAGTGAAATGGCAGGGGACAGGGTGACTTGGATCGGTTTATTTATGGCCACCCGTTACAGGATTAAGGCGTCTGGCAAATATATATATATATATATATATATATATATATATATATATATATATAAAACAGAAGAGGTCTGGCATAGGAATGTGATGTGTGTCACGGTAAGTCTGAAGTGTGTGTGAGGTGCATGTGGTCGGCATTTAATCCACCGCATACCTGCATCATGCTGGAATAGCCACTGAAATGACACATAAGGGTAGGACTAAGCACTGGGCAGTTAACTGTGCTGGGATAGCCTGTGAGCCAGACTGTTGTCATTTAACCCCAGAAGACTGCATTTTCTGAAGCTGTTTTCTCCCCCAGCCGTAATTTGGGGTCTATTTTTCAATATTTTCCAAGGAAAAATTTTTCTTAAGTATTTGAACAGCTTGAATTTACACACCTAAAAATGCCAATCTCGGTCCCCTAAGGAAACCCGTCCGTCAAAGATTATAAAAGTCCCCACCTCACGATAAGTGTAGGATGTGAGGTAAAGGGAAACACGAGGCTTCGTGCTAACTTTACTGAGAGAGGTCCAACCGTTACAAGGGAAGCCTGGGAACTGGCCGGCGGCGCCGTCCCCTCACAACTGGCGGGCTAGGGTTGCCAGTTAGCACTACATATATCAACAATATGATAATATCCTACAACTCCCCCTCCAGAAGCTTGGACAGTGGCTTTAAGAAAAAAGAAACTGACAGTGGACAAGCAGGAAACTGAGATACACACTTATACCTACATCAGAGGCACAGCAGGCTACAGCAGGTATAAAATTATAAGATAATACAGACAAGGCTGCACAATAAGTGGCTGATAATGAATGCAAGGCTAATACATACTGTACAAAGGGAAAATGGAAATTTTTGACTAAATAAATGGGTGAATAAACACATTCCCTTATACAATACCTAAACTGCAATGCCCCTCAACACTGCACATAATCTGACAACCACCTTGGTGGCTGTCTGCTCCACCTGCCCGTAGGGAGCGGCGTCGAAGGTGGTGGTGTGCTGATAGAGGGTGGTGGTGGTGTGCTGTTGGTCAGCTGGGGCTCAGGGTTACCAGGTACCTCTGCTTGTGGCTGCAGTTGCAGTGGTTCCAGGTGCATGCGGGTCCTGAGAGAGAGAGAGCCATCCACTACCATCCAGCCCGATTAGGTACTGCCTGTTTTTCCTGGCCTCCACCACAGCTCCTGACCTATTCCATGCCATGCTAGCTTGGTCCTGGACCAGCAAGCTGATGCCTGGGACAAGTTCATGGCATGGGCAGCAGGCACGTTCAGCACGTTTTTGTGGTGGGCCATCTGACATTCTCGCTGATGTAGCATCTGGACCCCAAAGCTGTCGACCTTGAAGCTCTACTTAACAGCTGGTACACCGTCATGCAGCTGGCACCCCGTTGCTAGCTGTGTGAGGGACTTGTTGATGTCCCGAAGTGGTGTGTTGAGATACTGTAGCTGGGCAAGTGACATCCTGTCATTGTCCAGGCTCCCATCCACCTCTGCATTGGTGCAGAGTATCCCCTTCGCTGACTTGACCGCTGCCTCTGCCCTGCCGTTTGACTGCAGGTAGTGAGCTGATGATAGGCCTCACTTTTTGAAGAATGTTGACATTTCTTCACTAACTAGGTTGGGGCCCCCGTCTGTCGAGATCTGTTCTGGGGCACCCCATCGGTTGAAGTGACATCGCAACTGGTCCTTGATCATCTCTGAGGCCGTGCTGTCAGCAAATTACGTCACTTCAAGCCACCCGGTCCAGGCTGGAGTGTCCTTGAAATTGGAAGATGTCCACCACCATCTGCTGGAAGGGGTACTGTGGCAGTGGGGTGGGCAGCAGGGGTTCAGGTGGTTGGGATGATGCACGTGTTGCATGTGCTGCAGGAGGACTGGTGGTGGTGCAGATCACCTTCGATGCCAGGCCAGTACACTGTGTGTCATGCCCTCCTGAGCATAGAATCAATTCATTGGTGGCCCCTGTGCAGGTGGGCCGCCATCTGCTGGCACAGACCTTCAGGGATCACCAAGCGTGGGTGGTTTTGGTCGAGTGCTTACATGGCCAGGCCTCTTGACATAAGTAGTCTGTCCCTGACGTTGTAGTATGGTCGTAGGCATGCAATCTCCTGAGACTTCTGAGAGTGCCAGTCACCTGCCAGCGCTTTAGCCACCAGCAGTTGATACAACGTATCTTCCTGCGAGGCCTGCAGGACCACGCCTTCATCAAGGGTGAGACGCTTGCCCAGGTCCAGAGCTACCACTGTGGCCACCATCATGTCACTTGCCAGGTCCTACTCTTGTTCCTCATCCACTATGTCTTGCACAGTCTTCATAGATAGGTACCTGGACAGAAAGTTGGCCAGACAATTTCTCTTCCCTGGCAGAAAATGGATGGTAAACTTGTACTGCAGTGCCTTCTCTTTCAGCCAGATGAGTCGCAGGATTGCAATATCCATGAGAGCCCTGTCACTGAGCAGCTCCACCAGGGGACAGTGGCCCATCACAAGGACGAGGGTGGGACAGCCCAGCAGGAATAGGCAGGCCTTGCACAGGCACCTAGCCACCGCCAGGTCCTCCCCTTTGATTGGCGCATACTCTGCTTCCGCCATGGTCGGGTGACAGCTGCTGAAGAGGGCCAGGCACCAACCTCCCTTACAGCAGAATGATGCCTCAGCAGACACACAGGAGCAGTACTGCTGGAGGATGACGAATCCGATCCCTTCCTAACTCCAATCAATGATGACGATTGTGGGTCTGGTCCAGTCATAGTATGCCAGCCCATCCTTGACCAGCCGGCAGATGGTGTCCTGGGCCTGGCAAAGCTTCTATTGGAGTTGCTCATCCCAGTATACCTTGCTTCTTGCAGGCTTCTTAAAGAAGTCTCTAAAGGGCTCCATGACAGGGGCTGCGGCCAAGAAGGTGCCAAGTGGTTCACAAACCCATAACAGGATCGCACGTCTGTGATCAAGGACTGTGCAGGCATGGTAAATTCCCTGATGGCCAACAGCCGGTCCTCAGTAGGCCTGTATTCCTTCCCGTCCAGGTGGAAGCCCATGAAATCCATTTCCCTTTGACAGAAAAGGAACTTCTCTGGGTTGAGTGTAATTCCCTTCCTAGTGCACTACTCCAGAAAGTCATACATGTGCCAGAAAGCTTCCACAATGCTGACATTGTATAGGATCGTGTCGTCCGGCAGTAATGGTACCACCCCCAAGATATTAAAAAGGTCGTCAGGTGCCTGCTTTCTTCATCAGGCTCAACTTGGTGGAACCCCCAGTGTGTGTCCGCTACTGTCTTGTATGAGCGTGGGGGATATCGAACACCATGTCGAAGGGTGCAGGAGTGTGGTGGGTTTCCCGCAGACAGCAGGCATTCAGTTTCTGGAAGTCGACTGTTCTGCGAGGCTTGCCTGACTTCTTTGCGACCACCACCATGCAGGAGCAACACTCTGTTGCCACTCCTGCTGGGACGAGGTGGATCACGGCTTTCCTGACATCATCATCAAGCTGCTGTTTGACCTCCGCCTTCCAGTGCTAGGGTACGAGGCCGGAGTGTGGCAGGCGTGGGGCTGTGCACCCTTCATGAGGTGGATGTGATGCGGGGGACCCTCCATCACAGGCAATGGGTACATGTCAGTGTTAGGACTCCATATTATAATTACAAATCATAATAGACAAATAGATATATAGATAGATAAATAGACAGATAGACAGCTCTATGCGAGCCTGGGAATGGGAAATGATCTTGCAAGTTACATTGAGGAAAAGCTGACGACAGACTAGGAAGTAGCCAGTCAGGAGATGATGCAGTTAGTTGGTCAGCGATCACCAGGTGAACACACATACTCACACACAGGCTTCTAGAACTTTCCAACCACAGGGAATACACGTGATACGACTCCTGTTTCACCAGAATTTAGGAAAGAGAGCTCAGAAGGAGAGAGGCCATAGAAGTGGCAGGGAGTGGCAAGAAAGGCTTAGCAACTTGGAAGAGAGAGAGAGAGAGATAGGGAGATAGCTAGCGGGACTCTACTTTATACTTCGCTCTGAGTGAGAGACTTGTTAATATTTCCAAGACAAATAAAAATAGTCCCATACTATTCTTTACCTCTCCTTGTCATTGAATGACAAATGGGAAAGAAGATTATCTACTTACAAAGCTACTCAAGTATAACAACCGCTTGTCCACAAGTCTAATATATATAACTCCACTACAAGTAACTACAAAGTCTTTTTATGACATCAGTGTTGAACGAGGATGATGAAAACTGCCTCAGGAGGCACTGCTCTGGTTGTAGGATGTTTTCTTCCAGTGGCCGGAGTGGGATGAAGGATGGCCTCACTGGTGGGCCGTTGCCAACACTCTCTACCACATCTGTGGCAGCAACAGTGGGAGGTGGATGGGGAATACTGCTGTGCACCAATCCCAGCTCCTTACAGGTAGTGCATGACAAGTACAGGCACTCCACAGACTTAACAAAGTACACTTCCTGCAGCGTGGAATGGCCTTTGAGGCTGATGTGGCATGGTGCTGCACCCAGACTGGCCAACGTGATCCTGGCCAGGTCTCGTAAGTCAGCCTGACGCTGTAAAAGCGCAAGCCAGAGTCCTAGCAACGTCATCAGGGAGGGGCTTGCACCCTTCCTCCTGATTGCGGGTCCACACTCACCTGCAGGAGTGGCCCAGGAGTCAGAGCAGTGGCACCATTTATTACACTGTTTACGGTTGTCCCAGCCTCCAGGTGCTTAGCTGACCTACACATTTTCTTGAAGTGCCCATGTCTCCTGCATGCTCTACAGGTGAGCCTTTTTGCTAGGCACATCTTCCTGTCAGGGCCATGTCTTGTGCCACAGTTGCTGTAGGGTCTGGATGGCACATCAGGTGACTGGGATGAGGTGGCTGGATGTTGCGAGGCAGCAACTATGAGTGGCAGCGTGTTGTCGTCGTCAATGATGACACAGGATGTTACAACAGTTCCCACCACCACTCATTTGCGTGCAATTTTCCCACCCAACCCGGCATTGCACTGGGCTGCCTCAAATGATGCATAAAATCCCCTTAGGCTATCTTTATCACTGAGATTATCACACTGCCTAAACACTTCTTGCCTTAAAGTGGGATCACTGAGGCCAATCATCACCTTGCGCACTAGCATGTACTCTGAGAGATCACCATCACAGCTCAGGCACTGAAATGCGCAGTCTGTAGCCTCCTGTGCACACCTGGACATGTAAATACTAATAGATTCCCCTGGTGTGTGGCATGTACTAAAAAAAAGTCAGACCACCTTACCGTCTGATTCGATGAGCGGAACATGATTTTTTCTATGGCCTTGAGCACTTCCTTGGGTGACAGCATTTCTCACTGATCTGTGGTGAACCTGGAATCCAATGCACACTGAAGGGACGGCACACACAGCAGGCATATATGAAGGACTGATTCCTGGTCTGGTGATCTTGCAAGGTGCAACCAGGTTTCCACAGAGCGTTTCCATGTTATGAAGCCCACTGAAGACATCTCCATTTTGCATTTCTCTGGTGTCAAGGCTGCTGGCAGAGGTCTGGCAGCTGCCTGAAGAGCTGCCTGGGATGTCATGTTCACAGCCAGCACTGTGAGGGCCGAGTCAGTTATGGTGAAGGCTGGGGGATGTCTCGGTGTTCTAGTCCCCTGCTACCTCTGGGGCATGGAGACCGTGATTCTGTGAACGCCATTTCCTGGGTAGGTTCACCTTCACTGCACCATGTAGGATGTGTGGGAAAGGGAAACACAGGCTTCGTGCTAACTTTACTGAGAGAGGTTCAACTGTTACAAGGGAAGCCTGGGAACTGGCTGGTGGCGTCGTCCCAACACAACTGGCGGGCAAACTGGGGTTGCCAGTTAACACTGCATATATCAACAATATGATATTATCCTACAGTAAGAGAGAAAATAGGAAAACATGGACGGAAACCTAATTTTTGCTAGAGAATCTTACCAATATCAATTAAATTAATGTAAAATATGTTTCTGTTGATGAAACTAGGTGTAGAGTCAACATGAGAGGTAAAAAAAAAATCCGAAATTTAAAAAATTGGCAAAAAACTAATTTTCTCTAAGGAACCTTACCAAAATTAATGAAATCAATGTAAAATATGTTTTTATTGATGAAACTAGCTGCAGGAGTAACCATGAGAGTAAAAAAAAATAAAGGAAAACAAATTTTTGGTGAGAGTAAACAGACACAAGTCGATCACGGCAGGGAAATGAATGGGCCATATTCGGGACAAAGGCTAGGGAGGCAAGGAGGTGGAGGTGGGGTGGGTGGTCTCTGGTGGGGGTGAGAGGGGATAAGACATACCCCCAATGCAGGGGAGGTGATGTGGGGGATATTATGGTGGGAGGAAACACATACAAAGCAATCATACCAGGGAAACTGCTGCATCATTCGATATAAAGGGAGGTGAAGGAGGGGTGGGGGGTCTCTGGTGGGGTTGAGGGGGGATGAGACAGCCCCCAGTGTGGGCCAGGTGGTGTGGGGCTAGTATGGTGGGAGGAAACAAACAAAAAGAGATCATAGGAGGGAAACTGCTACATCATTATGAAGAGAGGGTGGAAAGAGGTGGAGGTGGGGTGGGGCTTGGGGAGCATGA
>NC_136973.1:14421299-14471299 GCF_032717465.1 Coenobita brevimanus | reverse complement strand
AAATGTTTAATGACCTGAACGGAGAAAGTTTGAAAGTAGGACTGAAGATGAACCGGAGTAAAACTAAAGTAATGTTTAATCCACAAACACCAAAGAGCATCATCAGAATAAGCGATGAAATTTTTGAAGAAGTTGAGGAATACAACTACTTGGGACAAATACTAAAATTACCGAAAGATCATGATAGCGAAGTAAAAAGACGCATTACAATTGGATGGAAAGCTTTCGGTAAACATAGAGACATTATGAAAAGTAGCTGGCCAGTTTGTATGAAACGGAAAGTATATAACAAATGTATAATTCCAGCTATGACGTATGGTTGTGAGACCTAGAAACTGACAAAATCAATGGAAAGTAAATTAATCCGTTCTCAGAGAGCAATGGAAAGGTCAATGTTGGGAATATCTGTAAGAGACAGGAAAAGATTTACTTGAGTGAGAGAGCAGACTAAAGTCAAAGATATTATAGAAGTAAAAAAAGAACAGAAATGGAGGTGGGCTGGCCCTATATCAAGAATAAGGGATAACCGATGGAGCAAGAGGCTGACTGACTGTACATCAAGAAACTGTATGCATAGCAGAAAACGGCCAGACAGGAGATGGAGAGATGAGATATAGAACTTTGCAGGGAAAATGTGGCAAAGATTGGCTCAGTCAAGGAATTCGTTGAAAAGGTTGGGGGAGGCCTTTGTTCAGCAGTGGACTAGTTATGGCTGATGATTATATATATATATATATATATATATATATATATATATATATATATATATATATATATATATATATATATATATATATATATATATATATATATATATAAAGCATGTTTCACGGGAGAAAAGAATTTGCCGTTCGGCAACCCTCTTCCAAACCGTCCGATTTCGTGCATTCTTGTTATCAGTAGTTAAATAATATACAGTGATGTTAAAGACAGCAGCCTTCATTGAAAAAGAATAGAATAAAATTTATTTAGCTTTTTTAAACACACACATAAATATAACATAAGTGTTAGCAGTCAGCTGATGAAATAAACAAAAGCTAGGCATACACATTTCAATTTCATGGGGTGCCAGACAGTTGTCATGTGCATAATAAAGTAGTGCCGAACTTATTGAAAAATGACACAGATGTCTCCCTGTATCATGAACTTACATAATACATTAAGAGAAGGTAGACATAACCTTTTATAGTATTTTTGAAATAATTACTGAGAATGAAACGTTGACACAGATGATAATAATGATGTTGGTGCTCCGGTGTTGCGCAGATGACAGATTGCAGCAAGAAACACGAGTCCATCTAACTGACTCAACATTGCTCGCACATAATCACACATACACTAGGCCTATGCTCCCTACAGCCTTGCAAATTGTAAGTAATGATGTTACATGGTTCACCGATGCTTACTGTAAGTATGATATTTTATACAGTTCTTAACCCCTCCGTGGCCGCCGGTGTCGAGTGACGTTTAGCCGAGAAATGGCCACAGGCATCATTTGAGCGCGGCCAATAAAAAACGGCGAAAATTTTGAAGAAGTGAACGAAAGTTTTGAACGTCTTCAGACTAACCTACCCGACACTCCCATGCACCCACACGCCAGTACACCGAGACTTCCGTGATGAGTGGACGTCCAAGTTCCGCCTCCCTCCCGCCCCTACCCCCACCCAACTCCGCCCTCTCCGGCCCCATAGGCCGCTCACCATCCCCAAGATCAGGGCGAAGCTGTTTCTTCATGGGGGGGGGGTCTAACCTGGAGGTGGAGAGTATGGTGGAGGGCAGTGACGAGAGTGGTGATGAGAGGTATTGCTCTCCTACTACCGAGAAGGACGACAGCATCTCCTCAGAGAGTGAGGAGAAGCCACCACCACCTCGCCGTACAGCACCACCACCACCGAAGAGGGGACGGACGGTGGTGAAGTGGCTCTTCACTGAGGGCTACGAGGGGGATGAAGGGAAGGCTGAGTGCAGGTGCACTCATCCCGCACTGCCTCGCCGCCGCACGCACCACTCACCTCACCACCACCCAGCATGCCTCATCTCTCGCACCATCTCACCACTTCCTATCACTTCACGGGCAGTGCAGTGTATATAGTGTATATTACTTAGTGTAGTGTTACGAAGTAAGATATAGACGTGTAAGATAGTGGTAGTGTGTAAAGTAGATTATGTTTTGTAAGTGACGTTTGTACAAAGACTGTGTTTCCCAGACAATGACTTATCTGTATTGACTTTCTACCTGCTGGGGGGGGGGAGGGGGAAGAAATGGGTAAAAGTTCGCCTGGACTGACTCTTGTCATCGTATCATGCACTTGAGTAATTATTCTGCTCAGTATTTATTTCTCAGATGCCAACCCCCATGTATTTCCTTATATCTTGACCCTGTGAAGTGTAGGCGGACATACAGCTTTACCCGTTTTCCTTACCCAGACAGAAAATATCATACTTTCCCACACTCACGATACACATACAGCAACATATATTGCGAAAATAACAATGTAAAATGATAGAGAAACATAAACGTGTTATTACAGGAAAAATACATTTTTCCCGTCTGTATACGTATTTATTTCTGCTTTGTCTCTCTGTTCCTAATAATCTGATTTATTCATACTTTTGAACCTGCATTACGATCCTATATATTGCGACAATAGCAAAGTAAAATGATCGAGTAACCTATACGTGTTGTTACGGGAAAAATACGTATTTTCCCGTCTGTATACGTATTTATTTCTGCTTTGTCTCTCTGTTCGTAATAATTTGACTTATAATTTTGAACCTGCGTTACGAGTCTGTTTTTAGTCATGCAGGTGGTGTGGAAGCAGCTAAATGCGCCTTTAACTCAAGAGTTGCTATTGATCGCCAGCTAATTCATTATGGAAGTCGGGCTACTCATGCAGAGACCACAGAAATCGCATATCTTTAAAAATATCTCCCGTGATATTTAATGATATACCGTACGTAAGTTCTTCATGATATTATTCTATAGCAGTTATACTAATTTCCTAGATATGCTTGCGGTAAATGCAGGAAAACGTTACTATAGAAACCGTGAAAGCACACCGAGTGTGACAGCATTCATCACATATTTACAAGTCTCTAGGTGCACATTTTGTCTGAAACCCATATAATTTAGCTTTCTAAAAGAACAATGCTTCATCTCCAAAATGCTGAGGAAAATCTACAAAGTTTTTCATATGAAAATTGTATAATGTTTAAAGCCGAACTCCTGCAGAGACGAGACCGCCGGCCGAAATCCGACAATGCCGAGGGCTCCAAAATACCGTACAGAAACTCAAAACAACACCCAGTGTTGTACCTTGAACAGGGTATTCCTCAAGACTTCAGGAAATACTTCAGTCTAGGCACTGTCCATTTTTCTCTGCAACAGTTTTCCATGATCTTTGTACGGCAGGTCCACCGGGGCAGCAGACACACGTGAGTTTGTTATTGTTTGTGATCGTAATGTACGATCTTCAAACGCGTCAAGCTAATAATTCGTAACGAAGAATCGTCACATGTTTCTCATAACACTATTTATTTTTGTTTTGATGGACAAATACATGAATTGGATGTTAAATAAAGCTTATCAATACTTAAGGAAGGAAAGAATAATAACCGTCCCCAAACTGAGATGGTAGACTCAGCCGGGTCAGCCCACCATTTCTTTATTTTCCTTGACTATAATACAGCCTCTCTTCCTTGTAGCAGTGACTAAAATAATGTTGTTAAATTTCTCCCTTTCTTTTAGTGACACAGAGGTCATATATATGAACGGAGTTTAGTAGACCGACTTTAATGTCGAAAATTAAATAATCTGGCGAAGAGTGGCAGTTTTTCCATGGTTAGTGACATCGGGAATTGGAGATGACAAGGTGCTAATCCACCCGACCCTCCACTTTCATCCCCCACGGGAGAGCCTACCCTCGGAGTGTAAAGGACCAAACTGAAACTTAACAAATTAATCACAGTGGTCTGGCCTAAATTCGATCCTGAGCCCTTGTGCATGATACACGCGCACATTACAACTAAGCCAAAGAAAGGATCCCCACTCTGCTTACAGGCAACACGGGCTTTTATACACCCCATTACATCACTTTTCTCCCCCTGGTGATTAATTTGGTCAGTTTCGAACACACGTGGTAGCGCAGCACACTGGAGGCCACCATTTGGGGGAGCCCATGAACCACACAGACAGCTCACCCTCAGGATGTAAGATTTAAGATACTGTGAACACCATCATGACCCTTTAAGCCCTGCCTCACATTCCACCGCTGCCACCAATGTAAAGGACCAAACTGAAACTTAACAAGTTAATCACAGTGGTGTGGCCGGGATTTGAATTCAGACCCTCGTGCCTCGTACGTGCACACGTAACCACTGAGCCAAAGAGAGGAACCCCACTCTGCCTACAGGCAACGCCAGCTTTTATACACCCCATTACAGGGGGACAGGCAGTTTTCTCATTAAGGACTAAATATTCAACCCTTTCACTCCGTCTTCCAACCATACAGACAACGATACATGCAAAATAACTCGAAACTACCATAAACATCATTCATTCATTTCATTCATTGCCAGACGCCATGTATCCCAAACGGGGTGGCCAAGGGCTTAGAGATAATTGTTTTACAGGGAGGGGCACTTAATCCTCCACCAACCCCACTTGACACGTAGGGACAACGTTATGCCAGCAGCATCTGGTGTTCCCAGGCGGTCACCCATCCAAGTACTAACCAGACCCAACGTTGCTTAACTTCGCTGATCGGACGGGAAGCGGTGTACTCAACGTGGCATGACTGTTGGCATACCATAAACATATTTTATATAAAAAAAAAATTGAAAAAATATTCATAATTTTGGGGGGAGGCAATCCTGACATATCATGTACTGAAATCATTCGATATCATCATATCTATTATACACGCAACATTTCAGCACCATTAACATTGTTTGGGGGGGTAAAAATAGTGATGACAACATGTGTGCTGTTGCGGCATGGCAGCACATTGCTGCAGCGGATATCCGTTGCTGATGTTTCTGCAACTTATGCACTCCATTGCAAGCCACAGAATGGGTGTAGGAAGCTGGGATTTGCACTGTTAGGTGCATATGAACTTCAATATGGCAAGGGAAAATATCAATTTTCGAAACTTCAGAAAATGGCCCCAGCATCGGCCAGGGGTACACGTAAAATTCTGGACATACGGCCACGGAAGGGTTAAGTATATATTGTAATTCTATTCAGGATCAGTGATTTTACACACTAAGCATACTCAGGAAGTAAGCTTCTTTATTGCAGTAATACATTTACATTCTATTGGTATATCAAATAGTTCTTAAGTATATATATAGTAAGCATATCTAAGTAGGATCAGAGTTATTTTATAAGGTGAGTACAGTTGGCTATACAGGAGTTAAGCTGTTTTGCAGTAATGCGTATTATTTTTGTAACAAACATAATTTTTTCAACATTTCTGCAATTTTCTCATTCAAAACTATACATAATTTTATATGAAACATACCAGTTACAAACAAAAATTACGTCTTTAAATTTTAAAATATATATACACAGATGTCAGTGGTTAAAGGAGCATTGTTTGCAAGGGTGGAACTTGAGACACCTTTGTCGGAGTCTCAGGCCGCTCCACCTTGGTGCTCGGCAAGAAAGTAACAGGGAAAAAAAGTAACAGACAGACTGTAAGATTTTGCTCCAATAAAAAGTAAACTGAAACTAAGGGGTTATGTTAAGTTGCTACATTACAGTTTTCTTTTGAAACTATTTGTTAACAGGGATGCATGGGAGAGAGGTCTGACCGCCAGCCTGGAAATATAGCAGCGGGTGGACCCCGGCGAGCTCTCAGTGAGACGGACAGCATCCAGCTGCAGAGAGGAGTGGTCACTGGGAGTACACTTCTTACATCTACGGCTGGACCAGGACTCATGGTACCCCGAGGTCACAGTGAGGCTGACAGTACCGACCAGCTAAAAGGAGGTGGCAGTGTATGTACTGGGAGTATAGCTACGGGCGAACCAACAAAACCAGGACACCAAGCTAACAATGAGGCTGACGGCATTAACCCCTATCCGCCTGCTGACGTGTATGCACGACAGGATTCAGGGCGTGGAGGGCTGCCGGTTGACTTGATATATCGCACTCACCTTCCTATTACTGTTTAAGCGCGGACCAATTTTCTGTTGTACCTACGGGGTAGGTAGGACCCCCAGGTACCCTGCGGTTGCGCTGTTCAGTTTGTACTCGGCAGTGGTAGCGAGAGGAGCCATGTCATCTTCTTTGACACGTCCGATTCTGTCCCACCGCATGAAGGGCCAATTGCCTCATCAATCCCCGCGAAAGTTCAGCCCTTATTGCCAGGTAAAGGGCTTAGTGATAGTGCCATAGGACGTGCCCTTGACGATACTGTCTCCTCTCGTATATTCAGCACGAGTACGTCCTCTGAGGAGAAAAAAAAGCTACCACTTGGAGAGTGAGCTCTCTCGCCCTCCAACCCCTACTCGCTCTCCGACGCCAGAGAGGGCTCTCCGACTTCTCCAGGAGGAAGGGACAGTCCACGAGAGTGATGATTTCGGCGATGAGGAGGTGCAAGATGACCCAGGACATCGGGAAAGTGACGCGGACCTGGCGGTCATCTGCGGAAAAAAACGCCGCAGAGCCGTTTCCCCCACACTCTCGCCGCCTGCATGCGCTTCCCCACACCTCAGCCTACCACTTCAAGGGCAGAATCTCCACAACCAGGCCCTTCGTGGTATGAGTACTGAGCAGGTGTGTGGGGAAGTGTAAATAGTGTACAGCAGTGCAGAAGTTTTTGTATTTTCATAAATGAGTGAAATGTGTGATATTGTAGGTGAATTATAGAAAGTGCTAAGATATAGCCTAAGTCTTTTATAAGTTCTACAAGTGCTTATAAGTGATTTATAGTAAGTGCAGTACAGGAGTTGATACTGTTTATTGGATATTGGTTAGAAAATTATTGGATATACCTTGAGTTTGCCTACTGTACCTGTTACCTGAAAGAAAACCACTTGTGAGCGGCCACAATGAACAATACCTGCTTCGGTATACCTAAATTATTTCACTCAATACTCAGGGGGATTGTGCCAAATATGAGCATCAGTGTATCTGTGATGTGAAGTACAAATAATGTTAGTTGTGTGAAACATTTATATGATTTTCACTATAACCCTGATTAGTAAAAAGCAGTCTGATTTACAGTACAGATAATTACATCATACTCTACAATAATGCGTGAAAGAGCAACAGCATTTACTTGTCAAAGTGCAATTATCCGTAATCGTGATGTAAAGTGCATTTCTAAGTGTCTTAGTAAAGGAGAAATATGATTTTTTACGGAAGAAGTGAGTACAGAAAAACGACGAGATAATTCTTTTCCCACACACCTACGGGGCTTAGTGGCATGGTGGTGTGGACGGTAAATCCTTGGGTGAGCCACATGAACCGGGTGAGGACTCATTTTCACGGTGGTGAGTAAGGATGAGTAGAAAAAACGAGTGGAATATTCCGCATTCCAAGGACGCACGGGCAGTGTTACAATCACCACTCCAATCAGTGCTGCCAACGCTAGCCGGCTGGGCCAATGCCATGGCCAGTGGCCCGGGCTTGGAGCCGCGCGCCAAAACGTGAAAAACCACTCGTCTTCAACTCATCCTTACTCATCGACGAGACCACCTAGAGACCTTGGGATACCTTCATTGGAAAGAGGAAGAGTTGGTGAGTCTTATGAACTTTCACTGAATTCTCTAGCTCTTATAGTTTGGCAGATATAAGGGTTTGAAGTAAGGGTATTTTTTCCAAAATCTCGGAAATCACCGGTAGGGAGGAGTGTGCTGCGGCAGGGAACCCCCCAGTGGCTAAGGGTTAACCAGCTCAAAAGAACAGGACCATATTGTATCACACCAAAGAAATTTTCAAGCCAAAGCAGGAACATCATTATGAATGTCATCAGATTATTTGGTAATGATGGTTCCTGTAAAACACTGAATGTAATGGTGCGCAAAACAGAATCAGCAACCTGGGTATCTCGCAGTACAATGGGGTGCTTTGGGGCCGCCATTGAAGTGGTCGAGCCTGCCACTGACAGTGAACAGTCGCACTCTCGTGAATCATTAATAATATATCTTTGTGTGGACTTATGATTCAAATTAATGTTTGTAATGTGTAGAGGAATTATTTTTTTCTCAAATAATTGAGAAGAAATGAAGGGAAACTACTTATTATTTTCATTGTAATACGTAAAAATTATTTATCCAGCTAGATTAGCATCAAATGAACTCCAAGATCCTCATTTATTTTGCATTAGTAGTCTTTTATTGTACTGAAAGAGGTGGAGTTACATTACTCACTATTGGCTGGAACGAAATACTTTGTAATTGCCCTCTTCAAGTCGATTACTAGCCAATATAAGTAAAAAATCGGTACGACGCTTGTAACATCCCAAATATCCAAGTGGCGCATGCGCATTGAAGGTACAGTCCCAGGGACAAGATAGACTCTGCTTTTGTTTACTAATATTGCGGCACCCAAGATTTTGTAATATTCACATTTGAGGACATCAAGATAATTTCAGAAAGGCTGTCTTAGATAAATATTTTTACAGATCAGCTTCTAACTAACTGCTCTATGCTGCAAGATATTACCAAATTCTTCTGTTACTGTGCTTTCATTTCACCAAAGATTTTGTGTGCATGTGGGACAAGGGGGATGATGTTGACAGTGAGGTGTGAGTTATGACTGTGTTCTACCATAAAAGAGGCCATTCTGAGTCTTTTTGTAGTACACCAGTCATGAAGTGTGTGTGGGAGTGTTAAGTCATCTGGGTAGGAAGCAGTGTGTACTTTGTGAGTGAAAGTGAAAAGCACATATTTTTATATATATACATATAGTTTTCTATATATACTTATTATAGAGAATATATTCTATTCTGGATTGATTAGCCACTTTGAGAAATATATACATACTGTATGACACTATATTATCCAAATTGTTTATTTTGTAATTTCATCATTCTTAATCTGAGGAAATTGATGGCCACCCCTATTAATGCACAGGGGAACACAACAGTACGATCCTGATATCTCAGATTCTCAGCGTGCGTCCTCTCGACTTCAGTCCAGCCTTCCGACCTCTCTCAGAGCAGGCAAAAAATGACTGTTGACCGTTCCTGGATTTGGGACGGTTTGTTGAAATCTTTGACTGAAGGCGAATTTAGGCATTAATAAATTTAAGTTAGTAAATCGTCTCAGAGGAGGAAAATATGACTTTCCTCATTGAAACCATATATTAAGAGATACAAATCTACTCATTTCTAAAGAATTAACATAGAAAACATAAAATTATAAGGGATGAATGAGCTGACTAGTTGCTAGAGTTGCCAGATTAGAATATTTTTACCTTTTTGTATGACTCATACAAATGAATAAGCTCTTGTTGTGTGTATTCATCGGAGAGTGTAAGTGGTTTTGTAAGTAGGAATGACATTAATCCTATCACAAGTGCACACAAATGCAGCATATGATTCATGAGCATGCGTGTCCTACGACGTCTGTGGCAAGCTCGACCATGACGATTGTCAATTGTCTTCCACCCTACAAAGTACCCCATTGGAAAGATTACAAGTGAAGGTGTAAAATAATTGGATGGAGTGATATGTTCACCACCTCCAACAGCACGAGCATTCCCCATAACAGGACAGCTGGATGAATTTGACCGGGGATGTATAAGAGAAATTCTCTCATTTTATGAACATGGTGAACTCCCAATTATCTCAGATTTTGTTGGAGAAAGTTAAGACACCCCTTACTAATTTCAATGGGTCACAGAACTCATTTTATAGAATTGTTAAGCAGCTGGGATTTAAATACAAGAAGGTTGAGAGTGGGAGAAAATATCTGATGGAGAGGGAGGATATTGTAGCTACAAGAAATAAATACGTCAGGGAAATAAAGATTAACAGGAAGAGCTCTCATCCCCGGCCAGAAGTATATCTTGACAAGACCTGGATAAATCAAAACCTGAATATAAAGTGTTGTTGGACGACTGGGGATGGATCCGTTGGACCCAACCTTAAATCAGGAAGAGAAGCGACATTCATTATAGTTCATGCTGAAGGAAGTGAAGAGTTTATACGTGGGGCTCTCTTGATGTTTACGTCAAAAAATGGGGCGAAAGGAAGTTATCATGATGCACTGGACTATCCAAGATTCAAAATCTGGTTTGAGGAATGGCTGCAGCCCAACATTCAAAAAGGTTCCCCTATTATTATGGACAAGGCCTCATATCATTAAAAAATAGTAAATAAAACACCAACAACCAGCACCAAGAAAGCGGATACAATTAATTGGTTAGAAGCAAATAACATCTTATATGATCATTTGGGCATTAAAATGGAATTACTGGTACTATGCAAGCAGAATAAGAACAAGCAGGAATATGAAATTGATAACATTGCAGCCTGCCATGGACATGGAGTGTTGAGACTTCCCCCATATCATTGTATGTTGAACCCGATTGAACTTATATGGGCACAGGTGAAGTCAGAAGTGAAAAAACTTAATTCTACTGTAATGTAGATCAATCAATGACAAGAGTAGAAGAGATTACCTTTGCGGCCATCAACCATGTAAATTCAGACCAGTGGCGTAAGTGCATCAGTCACGCAATTAAAACAGAAGTGGAATTTAGGACCAAAGACAGAGCTCTAGAACATCTTCTTGAACATTTTGTTATAGACCTAATCTCAGATGAAAGTGGTGAGGAGGACTGCAGTGGTGATGAAAATGTTCATGAGTGAGTGAATGAGTATGAAATATCTACCAGTATCCTTTGTACGTCATTATGAAAGATCTACCAGTATCCTTGCCACGTCCTTTATCATTCTTTGTTTCTGTACCGATTATCAGAGAAAATATAGTTTTGTACTGATTCAAATCAGTAATTTATACACCTTAGTTTCACTGAACCTTTACTTATACCAGTAAACTCTTGATCTTGTTTGTGCGACTTTCGTTTTTTTTTTCCTTTTTAATAAGTTTCCCTATTACTGCTCTGCATTTTCCAGATGATAATGAGAGGGTGGGGGGCGGTTAAAAGCAAGGGGGGAAGGACATTGGAGATTCACATAATGGGGTGCTTTCAAAGCTAGTATTCCGGTAGATGGCTCCACGACTTGGACAAGCACATTCCCCGCGCTGTTTAAACAGCATATTTTTCTTTGTTAAGTATCTACACTGTTGTGTGAAACTGTGAATCATAGTACTGTAATATACCATAATATAAATAATACAAAAAGAACACGTATATATAACGTAGCGTGAAATGTTTATATTTATCATAAACGGAACTTAAATATCATTGATGGCATGTGATGGCAACTCCCCCTTTCAGTGGTCCTATATTATTTAATTTCTGCTACATTTCTAGCAAGTTTGGTTCTTAATACATAGTTTGCTCAGACTGAAAAATACGCCTAGTGGGTATTTTGACTCATTCAGTCTCTGTGTGGGCAGAAATTTAATATTGGGTAAATACTGGGACTCAACATTTTGCTCACTCCCTTCATGCATGCGCACCACAAGACAGTCCCGTGTTTAATTATTTTCACAAGAGATTTGTTTTCAAAACAAACGCACGAGGACTAATGCTTAAAATAGTACAATTTAGACTAGGTCTGGTTGGATTAGATGAAGTAAGGTACTGTAATTGTTTGGGAGGGTCTTAGGTCTCTCCTGCTGGCCGCCCCTGCCGGACAAGACTGTGGTCCAGCCAGGGCACCACCTTCTCCGCAGCTGACCCTCAGCCCGGGCCTCCCAAGGTCCGTCCCCAGGACCCTGACTATGACTAAGGGCCAGTGCCATGCAGCGCGCCTCCTGGCCCTCTTCAGCCCTAGCCCAGAGAGCCCTGCATCACCCAGGGCCTCTAAAGAAAGAGGGCCACCCACCACGCCACCCACCAACTCCTACGGGACTCGTGGCGACCCCACAGATGACCCACCCTTGGACTACACTCCGGATGGCCTGCCCCAGACGTCCGGATGCCACAGGCGTAAGGGCCTCTTGCCTCCCGTGACTCGAGCACCCGTCTCTTCCTGCCCCTTGAGTAAAAGACTTTGAGGTTATTTGTCCCCTAATGTCTGTGAGCCCCAACCGCAGTGCACCAGCCCCCCCCCCCTCTCCTTCCCCAGTGCTCCCAGTGTTCCTCCCCCCAGTGTTACTTTTCCCGTGTGGAACAGTGAACTCCCCACAGAGAAACTCATGCGCGGAGTGTGTGGCACCAGGCCACGGGTTAACTATCCTTCCCCAGTTATATCCAACAGACAGCACCAGTGTTGCAACCCTCCCCCCTTGTCCATGTCAAGGTAAATCGAAGGTGGCATATAAGGTATACTCCCAGCAATCGGCCCCGTAAGGAAGTCAATGTCACCACAGTGTTATCTCTCCCTTTCCCCCCCCCCCCAGCTCCTTTCGCATGAATAGATCGTAAGTAACTATTATCCTGTTCTATGTCACGTGCACAAAGCATAAGGATAGCTAGGGTATCGTCTGTGTCACGCGGATGCACAGAGCTAGGATAGGAGGCCGTTTACGTTACACAAGTATATATATATATATATATATATATATATATATATATATATATATATATATATATAAAGGACCGGAGTATATAGTGCCATCTGTGTCACGCGTTTGGGTATACTGAGATACACGACTGTGTTTGTCATACACCTGAGACAGAGCGCATCTGATGTATTGTGTGGACCAAATGTATGGCACTGTGTGGGAATTTACCTATGTAAGGAAAAGTAGAGTACTGTGTGTTGGTCAAACTTGGTGAACTAGGTGGAAATATTTATTTTAAGAGCTAGCCTTCTGAGAGTGTCTAGTTTATGTCACATGGTTTTGATCACGGATCGTGTGTGTAGTTGTCGATTGTTAATATATAAGTGTACCTTTGACCAGTTGTGTTTGGACTTTCCTTCCTTGCCTGTGGCTGACCCGGTCGAGAACAAAGAACACAAGGTAGCGCTGTACCTGAGCTCGAGAAGTCGGGATTCAGAATATGCTGCATAACTATATATATATATATATATATATATATATATATATATATATATATATATATATATATATATATATATATATATATACACACACACACACACAACGCAATAACATGATACTGGGAGACGTCTGTGTCGTTATTATATAAGTCAGATGTTCGGGACTATTACGTGCATGACAACTGTCATCTAGCAACCCTAGAAATTTAAATGAGCATGCATAGCTTTTGTTTATTGCATCAGCAGACTGATAACACTTATATTTATGTTTGTGTTTAAAAAAGCTAAATATATTTTATTCTATTGTGTTTCAATGAAACCTGCTCTCATTAACATCACTGTATATTATTTAACTACTCACAACAAGAATGCACGAAGTCGGACAGTTTGGAGGAGGGTTTCCGAACGGCAATTTCTTTTCTCCCGTGAAATAGGCTTTAATACACACACACACACACACACACACACACACACACATATATATATATATATATATATATATATATATATATATATATATATTTATGTATTTATTTATATGTGTATATATTGGGGGGGGGGGGCAACGAGTGGGAGAGAAACGGGCTGAAAATAAGATGTGGACATATATAATTCTTGTATTCAAACAGTTGATTCGGTCAGGAAATCAATTCTTTCCTAGTTATGTACGAAGAGTATTATAAGAACAAGGAAACATACAAGAATTTCAAGTGAAATGTATATGCCTTAGCTGATATGACTTGCCCACAATATATTCAACAAACTCTGGATTTTACGTAACCTGTGTGTCATTGTTATAACCCCACCAACAGGAAACAGACATGGCCCTAGGTTTTTTCGCCTACAACGGACCACGTGCTGAAGTGGTGGACTACGCCTACCCTGCCACCATCGGAAACGCATTCATCATTGCAGGTCGTGGGCGCCCTGAATTGGACCCCTGGAGCTTCCTACTGCCCTTCGCACCTCTGGTCTGGCTGGGGGTTATGGCGGCACTGGTGGGGGTGCTGGGTGTTACGTTACTGACATCTTGCTCCAACTACCGTACGCAGAGTCGGACGTCTAAATCACTAACCAACAAACTCAACAGCATTCGTGTGTTGCTGCAGCAAGGTAAGTCCAATTAGGAGTTTCATTTTCCCCAAGCTTACTCGCAACATTTGTCGTTCACTGAGAATTATAATATGGGGGTGGACGGAAGAAACAAGCATTTTCATGCACATTTCATATTATTTGGTAAAATTAAGTGGGTCTGTTCTCGGTCTGGGGTGTCTCATGATATATTTTAGCCAGCCTTCTATAATAAATGAATTTAACACTTACGTAAGAATATGGATTTCAGATGTATCAGACAGAAATTGCTAGGAAGAGCAGTGGAAGGCGAAAGAAACTAATGAATAAGCTGGGTTCTAGAACGGAATCCAGATGAAAAGAGACTATGTGACAGTAAGAAATGTGTATGTTTTGTGAAAACAACCTAAAGACTTGATAGTGCAAATGTAGGTGTGCACTCAAATAGATAATTACCAGTATCCCATTTTAGGACAGTCTCGGTCTATTTTGGTAATTTCCAAAAACGAGGTTTTCAAAATGCACACAGTATCTAACACGCTGACTGTTTTTTATGGAAGTGATGTGCTTGCCATGCCATGAGAGTTCTGAGCAGCCAAGTTAAAAAGCCAAACATGCTTTATTCTCATCGTGGGTTTAATGAACTACTATCTGAAATTCAGGATTTCTTCACGTCTTTGTAATCTTTTAAAATGAATATCGTTTTGATAATAATGGGATAGAGTTAAGTGAAATGGGAAACGTAGATCGCAAGAGGAAGATGGTGGCTTACGAAAAAATCATTTTGTATTATTATTATTCGTGAGAAACTTGCTTAGTTTCTTTTTGTTGTTATTAATCTACATAATAGTATTAGTAAAGTTTCACACTCTCTGTACCATTTATCCTACCCTACCCATCTTCACTGTGCATATACCAATTATCCCTATACCATTTAACTCAAACTGCCCATCTTCACTGTTGATATACCAATTATCCCTATACAATTTAATTTACACTGCCCATCATCACTGTACATACACCAATACCGTGTCTTGCTATCTCAGCTCATTCTTGGTATGAAGTGACCGTAATTCTGGAAGTCTCAGCTGCCTGATATCTTTAAGGCTAATGTGCCCGTGTTTCAGATATATCCACTGATGCTGACTGGCTATGGTGGGAGCGTGTTGTGCTTGGTGTGTGGATGCTGACGACTGTGGTACTGACTCGGGGCTACTCAGGCATCCTTATTTCCCTCCTGGCCGTCAGACACATACCCATGCCCATACAGTCGCTTCAGGATATTATAGACAATCCTGTTATTCTCATTGTACAGAAAGGCACAAATGTGCTTCGTGAGTTCAAGGTAGGTTTGCACTTGATACTTGAACAGTTACTGGTATTATTATTGTTAATATTATTATCCCATTGGATCCCAGATTTCCTGTGCGAAGGATTTTGCTGGAAAGGTGACAGGCATACCACCACCCGCCTGTGGGCTCATAGTCACGAAGCTCATAGGTCTCTACCTAGGGGTTCCCTTCTTTATTAACTTTTGAAAATGCCCATTTCCGTCCTGTACTGAGGACGCTGGGAGCTAATGGGATAACCCATTATTATTATTATTATTATTATTATTATTATTATTATTATTATTAACCTTCGCCACATAAATAGCGAAGCTTATTATTATTATTATTATTATTATTATTATTTTTCTTTTCACATTTCTTGGAGGGGGAAAGAGGGAGGGGGAGGCCGAGGATGAGATGGAGAGATGGGGTGGAGAGGTATATGAGAGAGGGGGGTGTGAGCTGGGAGCAGGGGAGTGAAATGGCGGGGGACAGGGCGACTTGGAGGCGATTTGTTTGTGGCCACCCCAAACGGGATTGAGGCGTCTGGCAGTGGATGGATGGATTTCTCTTTAGATCGTGATGATAAACAGAAAGGTACCCTAGGGTAACCCAAGTAGTTGTGGCAAACATAAATGACATTGACCTATTTTTGAATGTCATACTTTTGATGCAACAACTGCATATTTGAAATTGAAATACCTCACAGACCAACTGACATACAGGTGTTTAGTCGAAATCCTATGATAATAAAGTTTGCTGAGAAATTTGGCTGCATATTTTGCTATTTAGTCTAGTAGAAAGAACTGAAGTCAAAGCTGCAAAGTGTTTTCTTTGTCGCACATTACAAAGAAAACCACGAAAGCTGTAAAGCTGTAACTTTACATAAATGTAGCCGTGGTCCAGTTTATTTTCTGAAAGGAATATGGTTACAGTTAAGCATAAAGTTATTGAGACAAACGTAGAATGTACTCATGCGTTCTTCCACACCTTTGTCTTCAGATCTCGTTGATATTACTCAAGGAGCTAACTTAGGTTAATCTACCTACATGTTCCATATATGAATGACCTTGATTTACATTTAATCATCACAGACTTGTTTATGATGGCAAAATTTCATACCTTATAATACCATAAACAGTTATGATGAAGCTTCCTTGTTGTGGCTACACAAAAAGTGAATGGGGAACTAATTATTACTATTATTATTATTATTATTATTATTAATCATCATCATCATCATCATCATCACCAATCCTGCGTAGTTGGATGACATCAATTTCGGCAAAGTGCCTTATACCGTTGCACTGTACTCAGGCTGTTGTTAAGCCCCTTACATCTAATGCAGGTAAACCCAAATTCCAGTGCAGGTTTACAGATATATATTTACACAGGTACTGCACAAATGTTGCTTCCACCATGCTACCTCTGAATCTAGCCCACAGAGGCCGGTTTGCATCACTCCTTCTTGAAGAGGACACAAGCTAAGCAGAATTCAAAGGAACGGCTAGACCTGGCTAAGGGAAAAAGGTTATGTAGCCCTTCAGCACACTTACGTACTACTACAGATGTACATTGTTAATAGTTTAGTTTACAAGTGTAGGAAATAATAAACTCATGGCTACAATTTATCCCTCTGCTATAGAAATTTTGTGTCTCCTGACACATTGGTGCAATCTGTATGTAAGGAACTTAGTTATACTGTGGGTGGAGAAATAAATGAATAATATAGTAAGGGTGTAATGGAATACGGAATATAGTTAGCTTCTCACTACTGGGGAGTATAATAATTAAAGAGCAGAATGCTGCTATGCAAGCAGCTGCATCCAACAAAAAGAAGAAAATACGGGATTTACAGTATATGAGCATGTTAAAAATTCAATAAAAAAAAGAATTGTTACTTGGGATAAAAATTAGAGGGCAATTAATAATTCATGTAACATGTGATAATTATAGTAATTCTAGGAACAATATAGCCAAGTCACAACTGAAGTCCGTTTTATAGGATTAGTATTGAAAACTACAATGATACATGGAATAATGAACATGTAATGCTTGATCACACAAGAGTTGATTTCACAAGGACTCTCTTTAAGAGTGATGTTTCATCATCACTAAATAACGTCCACACGCTTGTAATTCTTTCATGATATCTACACATCTTTATGTTATTTACTCACAAGTCACCATTTCTATATTACCATTTACTTTTTTTCCTTTTTTACTATTTTCATTTATAACTGGTTCATAGAATATCATATTGCTTAATTTTTATTTTGCTCTTCTGAATTGGCGTCTTTTGATTATTTGCAATTATCGTTCCTTCAGTAGCAAATTACATTATCTTCACACCTTCAGCAGTCACACGGACTGTCACTAAGAACTGCCAGTTTCAAGATCCTGTGGGTGCCACACTAAGCTTGTCATGATTCTGATTTCATGCAGTCTTTTGCCCATTCATTTAACACAGCAGTGAAATACCCGCAAAGAAATAGCCACTGGAGGAAACACAAAGACCGGATGTACCCACGAACGGTTAAAGGCCAAAGAAACTGATTCATGACAAAATCACCTTATTCAGAAAATAATCCAACATGCGTCGATTGTCGGGGATGATGGATAGGTTGTCAACAGAAAGATGGAATGTTCATTTAATGGGTTGAAAGATTTCATATGCGTGGGACCGAAGTGCAAAGTGATGATGTGTAGCATGCACAACCAAAGATTTAGATTTTACAGTACAATAATCAGGGGCCTGCAGACACCGAACGAACAAGAGTTCCAGGACAAATGATGCTAACAGAGACCGGACACTGAAGAAGAAGTATCGGATATGGTTCAGACGAGCGTGGTGCACTGGGAGCTTTGAGGCTGGAATGAAGGAACAGACGGATTGTATAGAAAGATTACGAACCAAGGCAGATTCGCAGGGAGCAGCATTACTAGGAAAGATTGTCAGAAGATAGGCAGTACAAAGTCGACAAGTGGGTGTAGGAAAAGCACACCTGCTGAGCTTGTTGGAGGATGTGAAACCAAACGAGACATGATCATGGGATAGAAGGAAGTACTCCAAGGAAACAGAGGTCTGCAACGAGGAATTATTGTTCAAAAAAGGAAAAGGGATGATGTGGAAGAGATCGAATGTGATAGAAGAACTAAGAAGGATATGAACAATAATTTCTTTGGTGAGGAAAGTGGCCTTAAGTGCTGGGAAGTAGAATTCTAAAGAGCAGAAGGAAAGCTTTGGAGATAAGTCAAAAGTAGAGCAAGCCCATTCCAGTACAGAGCAGAAATCAGAGATAGGTACCAGTTCTGCATTGACACGACCACCGACATCAACTAGAATACTAACTAAGGTAATAACCTGGGAGAGAAGACAGTCCAGAGAGACTTGTAGGATGTCCATGTGTAGTTTGACATATAATAGCACGAGACAATACTAATTTTTGATATCTGTTCTTGTAAATTGCCTGTGAAGTTGTTTAATATGTATGTGCCATCATTTAATTGGGCCGTGATCTTCTGTAGCATAAAGTGTTGAACTTGAATGACTCTGGTTTGAGACTTAAGGGCACTGGCTAATTAAGCAAAGGCAGATTTAAATCCAGAGAGGCCATGAGTGGTTGCTACACCAAATACGCCACACAGAATTTCTCCCCCAAGATCAAAGAGCCCACGCTTCACCTGTGAACAACCTATAGGTGTTTTTGTTAGAGACAGTGTCATTTAAGAGGGTGAATTTCATCTTAACATACTGTAGTGTCCAGTGGATGGGTAAGTAAAGTGGGTACCAGAAAGTATCTTTGTCATGTTTCTCCCTGATGGCTGACAGAAGGGTCTGTATCTCCTCCAACTGATGTGCGAAATTAGGCAGGGCAATGGCCACGGTGGCCAGTGGCTCAAGGTCGTAATGCAAGGAGACTACATCTTCCACCACCATTACCTCGCCTCCCGCACCAACCGAGGCCCCGGCCACTAAGGGACCTTGTACTCACCCAACCCGGACCCTATTGGGGTTAGCACTGCCAGCAGGTGGACCCACAACATCTTACCTAAAAACCAAGTTTAAGACGATAATTATGAAGATGATTGTGATGAGAGTCTGGGGTGACAATTTTTATGCAAAAGGGTTGTGTTTTCTTCTTTTATGTGAGGAAGAAGGAACCAAAGGCTAAGCCCGCAAAACAGTTCCTCCCAAGAAAAAAACAAAAACAATACAAAAGAGAGCCAAATTCAAGATCCATTCATTTTGAGATGCCTGGACACACTGCGTTTGAAAGACTGGAGATCATAGGAAGTGGGAAATACAGACAGAGGGAGACAGTTCCAGAGTTTACCTGTTGCATAAATGAAAGTCTGGGAGTAACAGTTAACTCTTGCAATAGAGAGTTGTATAGGAAAGGGATGAGTTGACAGAGTGTGCAGAGTGCAATTTTGAACGATAGTCATTATCAGCAGGGGAGGGTGGCAGTTTCCCAGAATGAGACAAGGAATCTGAAGGTATGTCAGAACAAAGAGTGGGGGAGGAATCTGAAGGAGCGTCAGAGGAAGGAATGTGAGATGAAGGACCATGTCCGGGTTGAGAAGATAATGCATTTCCTGGTGATCCCACCAACACTATTCCCCTCAGTGCATGCTTAACATCATCGACATGCACCCATTTGGTCTCGGCTTTAGACAGATTCTTTATATCAAATTTGTTGCCCTCACAAGGGATGACAGGGAAAGGATCCAGGAATTTACTATCAAGTTTTGGTACATGCTCATGGCCCAGGGGAAAAAACTAAGTCACCGAATCGGATGGTAACATCGGGGCCAGCTGCGTGTTGCTTACATGCCATTTCTGCACTTGAGAAGGGCAAATTATCCTCCATGTACGTATGAATTTTCTGAAAATTTGAGGGGCGAATTTTGACAAAATCATCGTGATTGTAGACCAGATCAGGCTGAGATAGCAACAAAGAATAAGGTAGCCCATTGCCAAAACCGTAGATGACAAAGAATGGAGTTTTACCAAATGATTTATCCAGTGACCCATTAACTGATGCAACCACCTGCAGAATTCACTCGTCCCTGGTGGAACTCTGATTTCCCACCATGTGACGTGGGCTGTCCAAGATTTTCCTATTCTGGCACTCCTCGAGGCCCTTAGAGGCTGGATGATGGGCAACAACGTTACATTTACTAATTCCACAGTGACGACAAATTTCTTCCAGCACTCAATTGTTGAACTCTAACCCATTATCTGTTAACACTTTCGCACACTATGATGCAATATGAGTCATAGTCCTTGCAATCTGAAGAGTAACCAATGATGCAATATGATGCAACTTAGCTATAAATTATCAAAGAAACTTTTCCTGTGGCTGAAATTGCATCAAATTTTGGTGAGTCAAAGGTGAGGGTGGCCAGGCCTGAGGGAAATATATGGCAACACCCACCAGATTATCACAGGGACAAGCCGCCTATTTTTAGTTCAGTGTCCTCTTGGCAGTCAGACTAGGAGTGTGTGTGAGTGCGCGACCAGCCATCTTATTGCTTGTTTTTTATTACTGCACTGTTCATACCTTACGTGTATTATAGTGATAGTGTGTTATATATAGTGCAGTTTGCTTGTAAGAAGGTTTTAATTTCTTATATATTTTCAGAGAAATCCAAAATTGAAATTTCATAACCGATTTTGACCGTTCCCCTCCTATACACTGAAACTACAATGGCAGGCAAGGGCTTATCGAAGGAGGAGTATTTGAAATACTTGTTTAGTGGGACTGGAAGTGAAGAATCTAGTGACAGTGAATGTGATAGTGAATTTGGTGAGGAGAAGTGAGTGAGGGAGAGGAATGGGAGACCAAAATCCTCCACCCAGGGAACAGAAAAACCCAAAGCCGCGGGCAAGGCCGCAGCGATTAGCACTACAGGCAGTAGCACCATCACTACCACCACTCTTTTCACCACTGTGACCACTGGTCTTACCACTGCTACCACCACTGCCACCACTCCTGTTCACTACAGTAAAAGGCTGCGGTGTTTGCTGTGTTATTTGCACAAGAGGAGGAGGGACACCAGCTATATATGTCCTGTTCGTGATGTGCCACTCTGCACTGGACTATGCCTTCATCAGTACCATACTGATGAGAGCATACAGCAGTAAATCACATCACACACACACACACACACACACACACACACACACACACACACACACACACAGGCTGTGATTGCACCTTTCCTCCTCTCTGCAACTCCATCTCCTCTCAAGAAACATTACAACACTGCTAGAGGATGTGAGTAACAAACACACACACAGACACACACACACACACACACACACACACACACACACACACACACACACACAGGCTGTGATCGCACCTTTCCTCCTCTCTGCAACTCCATCTCCTCACAAGAAACACTACAACACTGGTAGAGGATCTGAGTAACCAGCTTATTTGTTTAGTTTTTATACTATTATATTGTAAGGTATAAACTGTGTGTTTACTACGTATTTCTCATAGGGAAAATGTGGTGAATTTCATTATTATTCTATCAGTCATTTTACTTGTAAAGTATAAGTCACATTAAAAATCCGACGAAAGCATGAGCATGCTTATGATTTCTTATGCATACTTTTGTAAAGCAAAGTAACCTATGTGTGCAAATAATTATGTGGGGAAAAGTCCGAAAGAAGAACATACTCAGCCTACGGGCCGGAGCATACTTACTGTTACCGTGCACAACCCATTGTAACTTTTCAAAATTAATTTTCTCAATAACAATAAGGGTTATAACACTGTGAATTATATCATGGGCTTCCTTAACCTTTTGGCTACAAAACTGGATAGAATTTACATATATGTTTGTTACAGTGTCACTAAAAACCTACGAAATAATAAACAAATCAGACGTTTTTAGGCGATTTTCGTAGTTTTTTCCGATTTACGTATCAACTCGAAACCAAACTCATATGAAAGCGCGTGAAATTCTGCATATAGACATGTCCTTTGCAACTGCGCATCGTGGGAAATTTTTTTCACATTGGTCTTGGAAACTTGTTGGAAGCAACTTTTCACCAGAATAAGGTTTATTCTCGCTTCATTTCTGTACATTTATTCATCTGTTTTATTTATTTATTTATTTTTTGTTGTTGTTGTTGCTTATCCGATATTATAAACATCAGCGAAAATGATGGGATGTATAGGTACTTTCCAAGAGTAAATTTGGTCATAGAATTTTTTTCCTTTCCATGCGAGTGGAGGCAGCCTGAGCGGGGTTTGGTTCTGTGGGGGTGGGGGGGCACAGAAACTTATTGGAAACTTGTGGTGCATGAGAGGGATTAAATGACTTCTGGAGCTGTGAAAGGACAAATGACTGAATTAATGAAGGCATGAGCAACAGTACTGGCAGACTTGTCACACAGTGGAATCAGTATCATGAATCAGGAGAAATTATCAACTGCCACTAAAAGACAGATGAAGTCAGACTACGTGGTAATTTCAGAAGATCAAGCGAGACAGTTTGCCAAGGCCTTGACAGTACAGGTTACTGTAATATAGGTGCGGGCCTACCAGTAGTTCCTGTATTGCGAGCACAAAATAGACATGCAACACAGTGAGTTTCTACATCATTTCACACAGTGAGCAAGTAATAAGAAAGATCCACCTGTCATAAGCATCTGTCCTTATCCAGATGTGATGCATGAGAGGTGTCATGGATTAAATGGAGGGCAGCAGGAATTAAATCTGCTGAAGTGACTACTAACTTCGTGACAAGGCACATCACTACCTGTGAGTACCATCTTTTTGTAGAGGAAGCCATTTAAGAGGAAGAAATCAGGCACCGGAACAGGTAACTTTGGCAAGGAAGAATCATCACCAGACTCAAGAAAGCAGTGTTGAGATAAATAACCAAATGCCTCCTCACTGTTGAGTGTGATGTGGGAGAGAGAGGCTGCCCAGACTTCACCGAGGTAAGCGCCTTTAGACATAAACAACGAGGGTAAAGGAGAGGTGAGAGACGTGTATAAATTCTGTATATATCTCAGTCTTGGGGAAATATATATGTGTTAATACTACATATACTGTTAATACTGCCTTATTGAGATGTATGAATGTATTGTAGAGTTGTAACTCACACCTACTCGTGTACAAATCTCCATATATCTGAGAGATAATGGCATCTCTTAGTTTTCCTGACCTGTGCTGGTTCCCAGGCTAGGCAGCGAAGACAGTCAAATAACTTCTAGCTCCCGCCAGAAGTAGACGCTCAATTCCGTTAACTCTCTTGTCACAGCTGTATCTTTCTGTGGCATAATAAAGAGGGAGAAACACACCTGCTCCTATTTTTCTGATTCACCTGACACACTGCCTGCTCCTGATCACGGGCTCATCAGAATCATAGTCTCGGCAGCTACGAGTAACTGTGGAATTCAGCAGAGTCTACGTCGAACAATGCTAGATAAAGTTGCAATATTACTTTTGATGACCTATTGCTCACACTTCTTGAAGTAAATCCTAGGACCCTATTTGCTTTATTTCTCGTTTTAATACGCTGTTGCCTTGGTCTGAGGTCTTGACTAACCATAACTCCTAGATCTCTCTCGCATTCTGATACACTAATTTCTTTGTTATCTACACTGTATTTAGTATCTCTGATGGTCTTGCCTACGTTAAGTACTTTACCTTTTTCAACGTTAAATTCCACTTGCCAAGTTTTAGACCATTTGGACATTATATCGAAGTCCTTTTGTAAGTTATGGCAATCATCAGTCTAGTTAATGATATGCCCTTTTTTTTGTATTGTCAGCAAAATTTGCTGATACTGCTAGTGATTCCTATGTCTAGATCATATATATATATATATATATATATATATATATATATATATATATATATATATATATATATATATATATATATATATATATATATATATATATATATATATATATATATATATATATAGATAGATAGATATAGATATAGATATATAAAATAAGGGACCAATAACTGAACCCTGTGGTACATTGCTAGTAACTAATCCCCAATCTGACTTACTGTAGTTCCATTTATTAATACTCTCTGCTTTCACCCTTTCAACCAGGATTCTATCCATTTTAAGATATCGCCGTCTGTACCGTGTGCTCGAACCCTTCTAACAAACCTTTCATGTGGGACCCTATAAGAAGCTTTACTAATGTCCAAATATATAATATCATAAGCTTTAACGCTGTCTACTGCCTCATAGGCCTCTGAGAAGAATGACAAGTTTGTGAGGCAGGATCATCCTTGTCTGAATCCGTGCTGACTTTCATTTATAAGATTAAGTCTTTCTAAGTGGTCTCTAATCATATTTGCCAAAATTGACTCTAGCATGTCCTACTATTAACATTAGACTTATTGGATGATAATTTGATGCAGCAGCTTTATCTCCCTTTTTAAAAATGGGCGCTATGTTTGTTGTCTTTGATGCCTCTGGAACTTCTCCTGAAATTGAAGTCATTAACCCATCCTGTCCGGGTGACATGTATACACATCCTCCCAGGGCCATCCGGGGGTCATGTATATATGATCTAGTACAGTATTTCACACCATTGTTTGAATATTCAGCTGGTTATTTCCACCACACACGCACCTGCTGGCAACCCTCCCACACACATCCCAGACATGCTCCAGTTGCCTGGGTACCTCCATCATGGATAGACCTACCAAATAGATATTCCTGTGCCTGGACCCTCGGGTGACTGCCAACACCCACCGACTTCGACACCAAGGAACTCGAAAGACCCTAAGGGGAAAGCCCTAAGTGATAGTGTGATAGGGAGGGAGTTAGATATACCAATATCGCCAATAGTGAGTGGGGAAAGTGACTCCTCTGAGGAAAGTGATATTGCTATCCTGAGTATGGAGAAGTATGCATCAGAGGAGAGTGACCGTGAATTCTCCATTCTGCGGCGATATTTCCATCTGCATGATCATCAGCCTTTTCTGTTGAAGGGTCAGATGTTGTTGATGATCCTGCAGAGGGTGATATATGCTCAGTGGAGAGTGTGGCAGGGGAGGTCGGGAGTGAAAGAAGGGAGGAGGTGGAGGATGGTGGGAGGAGGAAATGGCGCAGACTGAGCCGTCGCGCACCAGAGTGGCCTAGGGTGGAATTTTCCACCCACACAACATCATCACCACCTTCACCCACACAGCCTGCATCAGTTCCTGCATCACTACATGCCTCACCACGTGCCTCATCACCCCAGCCTCCATCATTACATGCCTCATCACGTGCCTCACCATGCTAGCCTGCCTCACTACGTGCCTCACCACGCCGGCCTGCCTCACTACGTGCCTCACCACGCCGGCCTGCCTCACCACGTGGCCCGCCATGCCAGCCTGCCTCACCGCATGGCTTACTACGCTGACCTTCCTCACCACATGGCTCACCACGCCGGCCTGCCTCACCACGTGCCTCATCACCACAACCCAGTACATCAGATTATGTTGGCGCAGGTGTATGCCAGCAGGCACTTGCCCGACGACACCTTTCACCAACACCATCACCACCATGATCACCGTCACCAGCATCATCACCTGCCTCATCTAGTGATGAGTTGGTGGACTCACCACCATGCTGCCATGCTAGGGTCCATGGCAGGGCACGGGTAAGGCCACCTGCAAGGCAGACAAGGCAGGAACCTAGGACTGGTAGGTTGGAAACTTCTGCCTGGGAGGAAGGGACGGGGTTTCAGCCCGAGGTACCTGTGTTTGATGACAGAAATGCAGGTGTGCAGCCAGAATTTCCGTGAAACAGAGCTTCTTCTGCAGTAGATTTCTTCCTTTTTTTTTTCACTAAAGCAGTGATGGAGCTCATTGTGAAAGAAGTGAATAGTTTCAGGGAATTCTTCTGCAATGGGGCTGAGACCTCAAACCTGAGAGAGAGTGCGAAAATGAAAGAATGGAGTGAAACGAGTGTGAGAGAAATGTATGTTTGGCTAGCATTGACAATGTTGATGTCTCATGTTAGGAAACATAATATACACGATTTATGGCTCGTGGACGATATTGCTGCAATGCCAGTATTCGGTAGTTATATGCCACTTAACTGCTGTCTAGACATCCTGAGGTACCTACATTTTTCCACAAATGTGGGCTCACATCCGAACAATAGGCTCTGGAAAATTTGCTCTGTTCTGGAGATGATGAAAGAAAAATTCTGAACTTTTTTCAGGCCATTCCAGAAGGTTGTTATCGACGAGTCGCCTGTTTTGTTCAGGGGACATCTTGCCATCATTGCGTACATTCCCTCAAAGAGACATTGTTTTGGAATAAAGTTTTTTGTACTGTGTGATTACAAGACTGGGTACGTGCTTTATTTCATTGTGTATACAGCGAGTGATGCGGAGTTGTTGAAAAACGATCCCCATGGTTTCTCTTGCTCAGTTGTCAACAAGCTAATGTACAGGTACTTCGGTGGTAACCATATCCTTTACACTGATAATTATTACACGGAACCAAGTCTTGCAAAGTACCTGCAAGAACACAAAATTGGATCGTGTGGCACTGTCCGTGCAAAGAGAAAACATTGGCCATCCTTTCCCAAAGGCACCATGAACGGGGAGTGCAGGACCTTGAAATCAGGTAAACTCCTAGCAATTCATTGGCATAAGAGAAAGGTGAATGTCCTCTCCACAGTCCATGAAGGTAGGTTGACTGACACAGGCAAGGTCGATAGGAGATCGAGGCAGCCAGTCTTCAAGCCTGATGCTGTTATCGACTATACAGTAACATGAACACGCAACTCGTCCATAAATCTGAAATGCAGATTGGCACCATCGACTGTCTGAGGAAGTGTTGTAATTGGTATATGAAGGTATTCCTACATGTGCTGGACATATGTGTACTAAATGCTTTCATTCTGTCCAAGGATGGTACACAGACCAGCACATCCCAGAGACAGTTCGAGAATGTAATTTACAGCCTTCTGGAGAGATAAGGACAGGTAAGGCCTTCCTTGAAATGGAAGCACAGTGTGCAGCGACTGCCTGACCGCCTGCAGTGCAGGAACTACCTAAGCAGGCATTTCATGGAAATACTGTCTCGAATACGTGCAGGCAAAGAAGCCTTCTGGCGTTGCTATGTTTGCGCCCATTCATCGCGCCGACCACAACAACGGCATATGATGAAGTGGTGGTATGCTGAATGTGAGGTGGCACTGTGTACTGACTGTTTCTTTGATTTTCACTCAGAGACCGAGTGGTAGGAGTCTGGGTATTATGCATGTTTGTACATACCAGTGTGTTGTTTTTTGTGTAAACAGAAAAAAATATTTTACTGCTCTGCGTATATTTATGTGAATAATGGAAGCAGAAAGTTAGTTTCCTGATAAAGTCGCTGCCTTATTTTATTTTGAAAATTTTTGTTTATATATATTTCTTATGATGAAAACGTACAAATCACGGGAAAGAGAAAGTCACAGTGGTAAGTATTTCCCATTATGGCCAGTACCTAAATAACTACCGGTACTTGCTTCACAATATTTTTTTTTACTTTTTTTAGTAGTGCTTATAATGGTAGTAGTAGTGGTAGTATGTGTTGTAAGTGTGGTAGTAATAGCATTAGCTGTAGTTACGGTAGTTGTAGTAATAGTATTAGTTGTAGTTGTGGTAGTTGTAGTATTAGTAGTAATTGTAGTAATGGTAGTAGTAATAATAGTATTATTTCTAGTACTTGTAATACCCAGACCTCTACTCGCTCAGTTGTGCCAGAATCGAGTGACAGTGCTAACCAATTGTACATTTTCCGTCTGTGTGTGTGTGTGTGTGTGTGTGTGTGTGTGTGTGTGTGTGTGTGTGTGTGTGTGTGAGAGAGAGAGAGAGAGAGAGAGAGAGAGAGAGAGAGAGAGAGAGAGCACAAGAGTGTCTGTCTGTCTGTCTGTGTGTAAGGCAGGGTGGTGGTGGGGGCTAGTATATTCTATACTGTGGTTTCCTTTCACGTAATATGAGATATACACATTAAGAACACTTATATATTGATTTTTGGTGTTGTTTACCTAAATACTGTTCTTTCTGGTGTGCAATAAACGAAATATAACTCGGCTGTGGTAATTGCTAGATGTCACTTTGTGAGTGAAAGGCACTGGGAATCGTGTCATCACTTCTTTAGGTGTTTGTATATGCAATGAATGTAAATGGGAGTAGAAGAGCCTGAAGAAGGTGGAATAAAGTGAGTGTGGGTAAATGAAAAATAAAAACTGAAGAATGTAATGTAATGAATAAAATCAAATGAATAATGTCGTCACAATTTGTAGAGAAGGCTACACGATCTCTATAGAAAGTGATGTACTAGATGAAATAAAATAATACGTGGATATTCACATAACAGATTTTTTCATTATTTTATTTAGGTTCTTTATTTACCATTCAGTACAAGCCCCAACACTCTGGGGAACACTGTCCATGAAGGTCAAGCAGGGAGGGGTGCATGAGGAAAAAAAAAATCAGTATCTTTGAGCATAGAAGGTATAAAATAATTATCATTACAAGCACAATAATGAACAAAGACATACTGTATAATGATACATACATGGTACAAAGTTGCTACAGTAATTATCATTACATGTTTTGAGTTAAGTCGTTCATAGATACACACGTATGTACAGTACATACGTATGCAGAGAGAGGCACAGATGCACACAAACATATACGTGTATATCTGTATATATATAGTCACGTACATGTAGCCATAGACATACTGCATGTACGGGATAGGTACACATGTATAAAGATATGGATATGTGAACAGGCATGCATACATAAACATATGTAACATGCACATATACAGTATATGATATATTCGTATATACCTAGACAGGATATATATATATATATATATATATATATATATATATATATATATATATATATATATATATATATATATATATATATATATATATGTGTGTGTGTGTGTGTGTGTGTGTGTGTGTATTGTATATATATACCAAAATGTCCCTTCCATCATTGTCCTAGTGTCAGGGCATTACAATAAAAGAAAGTCGGTGTGAGGGGTGAGAATGTCTTTTAGTACATCAAGCTGTGTGATGAAGTAGGTACACAAAGCAGAAAAAGGGTCCAGGGGTCTGAAGGGGGCAAGAACTGGGCAGTTAACGATGTGATGGGATAATACTTCATCCATGGGATTGTGACAGAGTTTACATGGCCTGCTGATTTTTTTTTTGTTTTTATTACAGAACAGAGGAAGGAAAAACAAATGAATAAAAAAATAATAATCCATACACCAGATTACTGGTGTTCTCTGTTCATAAAATATCTGTAACAGTTAGACTTGAACAGCTGAGGGTTGAAATTTAGAAGGAAACAACTCTGGGGCAGTGAGTTCCAGAAAGATGCAGTTCGGGGAATGAAAGAATTCTGACAGGCAGAAGTTCTGCAATATGGCTGAGTGACATTTCAGTCATCAGCGCTACCAGATGCCCATGTAGCACTAGGGAAGGCATGAAGAGGTGGCACCATGGACGCAACTTCGTCTGAGCATTTGCCATAAAAAATCTGTATAATAATGCAAGGGAGGCAACATTCCTTCTTACTTGCAGGGGAGGTAGTTTATTTGTAATGGCAGGGTTGTTAATAATTCTAACGGCTTTGTTCTGAATTATGTCTTGTTGTTTTAATGCAACCTCTCCACATCCATTCCACAAGTGTGAGCAATATTCAAGCTGAGAGCGCACACGACTCTTATAAATTATAGCCAACTGCTCATCAGCGAAGAAGTTACTGACTCTGTACAATAATGCAAGTTTTTCTGAGGCGGTTTTAGCAAGTGATCTAACATGAGAGGTCCAACTGAGGGCATTGTTAAGCGAGACGCCAAGAACGTCAATACTTTTGGAGATGGGAATATTAGTAGCACTGAAGGGAATGTACGAATCTTGCAATATCTGTCTATTAATAAATTGTATATATTTAGTGTTACTAGCATTAAATGAGACAAAGTTGTTTTGTCCTCATTCACTGATCGTAGATAGGTCTTGATTTATGGAGATGGCTGTACTGAGTTGAGAGGTTGAGATATTAGACTTTGTAAATGGGTGTCTGAGTGTGAATGAACTATGTAGTGTTGAGTCATCTGCGTATGAGTGGATGGGATTGTGGGTGACAGATAAGAGATAATTAATATAAACCAGAAATAGGGTTGGCGCCAGAACTGAGCCCTGCGGCACGCTGGCGTTAATTGAGTGAAAATTGGAATATGGTCAGTCATCCAGTGATTCTCTTTGCGGGGCGATACCCCAGGTAAACGCTGGTGACGGCCACATCACAGTGACGGGTAAGGGTGGGGTGCTTGCCATCGGTGTGTTTCACGCCATGGAAGGCGTTATAGTGCTGGATGGTGACACTAGTAGGACGTTCAGCATCGGTATGCAGGGCTAGATCCTCCCTGGACTCCTCAAGGACGATTCTCTGGACAATTGTTTTGGACATAGGGAGGTGGATGGCAGCTAGGGGGAGGTAACAGGCAGCTCAGGCCAGGCGATCTGCCTGGTCATGGTGGATGTAACCAACATGGGCTGGGATCCATACAAAAGAAACCCTGAGACCAAGAGCATGAGCCTGATGGAGGCAGGAGTAGAGGGAGGCAAAGAGAGGGGAGGGGCGTCTTGGGGGGCGGGGGAGGTTGCGAAGTAAGGCAAGGGCAGCTTGGGAAGTGCTGATGATGAGACCTGGTAGGTGATGAGAGAGAAGAAAGTCAAGGGCAGAGCATATAGCAGATAGTTCACACTGGGTACTGCTGGCTCAGATGGGAAGGCGGTGGGAGGGGAAGACAGGAGAAGCGGAGTTAGTAAAGGCAATGCAAGCAGCTCTTGCCCAGTTGTTAGCAAGGATAGAGCCATCAGTGTAGACATGAATACGATGGGAAGGATAAGTGAGGGCTATGGAGTTCAGGGTTTCAGTGATGGAGAGCTGCGAGGGGATTGGTGAACGATCAGCAGCAGTGGCAGAAGGTGTGTAGCGCATAGCAGGAGTCGTACGTATCCAGGTAGGGGGCAAAGGGTCATTAGGAATGGGAGTGAGAAGATCACCACGGATACTAGCGGGATCATGGCCAAAAAGCCGGAGAGGACAGTAGAGTGCTGAACGAATTCTTTTTAGCCAGGATACCAGGCCTGGCACATGAGTATGCTGGATCCTATCTAGGTGTGTAGAATCTGAAAGAATGCCAACCAGTCGGGAGGAAATGGATGAAGCAGGAGAGGAAATGTGGTCAGACACTGTGGCAAAGCAAACTCCAAGCATATGAATGCAATCGGTGATGGGACACAGATTGAGTTCATGGAGCATGTGACTACTGTGGCAGACCTCGGGCAGTGAAGAATGAGACACACTGCCCGATTTTGTACTGCTTCAAGTGGTCGGAGCTGTGCTGGAGGGACAAGGGAGACAGGAATAGCATGATAAATAAGAAGGGGGTGAATAAATAACAGGTAAAATGATTGAGCAATGGGGATGCTAACCCCATGTGAGTCAAGTGAGCATGCCAAGGAATTAAAGTCTGCAGTGAAGGAGGGTGCAGACAGTGGAGACATACTGGGAAGGGAGGGGAATTCCTAGATATGGATAATCCTGCACTATCTCAAGATGAGAGCCGAGAAGGGTTTTGCTTGTGCAGGCAAGCCTATGAGTGAAGGATCGTGTAAACAGTTTGGTTCTGACAGTGTTGATAATCAACCCACAAGCAATGCAGCCTGGCTGAACTTAACTAGGAGACGTTGAAGAGTGACAGGAGAAGGGGTGTGGATGCAGATATCATCAGCATAGGTTAGGATCAGAGAGGAGTCAGGGATAGGACCTAAAAGACGGAGGAGTCTATTCATGAAGACTGAAGAGAAAGGGGCTAAGTACCCCCACCCTGAGGTGTGCCAAGAATGAAAGGTTGGTAATCACTAAATGCCCCATAAAACAGAACCGGAGAGTGGCGATGAGACAGGTAGCTTTCCAGCCAGCAGAACAGATGGCCAGAGACATCCAGGTGGGCAACTTCGTCAAGGATGATGCCACGGTTTGTGACGTCGAATGCAGCTTTGAGGTCAATGAAGGCTGTACAGGAGGAGGATGTGAAGTGGGTGAGTAACTCTGCAAGGCAATGTTGTGTGCTTTGGCCTGGAAGGAAACCAAAAAGATGGGGAGAGAGCTGGTCCTGAAGAAAATCGAGGAGCCTTGCAAAAAGAATTCTCTCAAGGACTTTGCAGATGCAGGAAGTTAGGGAAATGGGAGGGTAATTAGAGGAATTAGGCTTAGGGATGGGGATGCTGCTGCTACGGGTCCAGTTTGCTGGGAGACTACCTTTGGAAAGACTCAGGTTGAACAGTGACAGTAGGGGATTGCCAGGGACTTCAGCGATGAGTCTGAGTGTGGTGTAGGTGATCCCATCATTACCTGGGGCAGTTGCCATGCCTTGCAATAGCACAAGGCACAACCCATCACCGGTGATGGGTTGATCATCGATGGGTGAGAGAGTGGAGCGAGACTCTGCAATATGTGCTAGCCTGTTTCTGCCAGCATCTGAAAGGCAACCCCTGATGGGGGTGGAGGCAGGGATGTCACCTGAGATTGGGTGGACCATATGTCAACTAAGTCGTTGGCATTTTCCACATGATTGTGGTGGAGAGGAGGAGAGAGGGACTCACGTGACTGAACTACTCTGTTAACAAGCCGCTAAGCCTTAGACCGAGGAGTGTGTGCACTAATATGCTGGAGAAAGTCATGCCAATACTCCTGGCGAACACTGTGTTTGAGGTCATGGGAGGACCTGCCTGGCTGTGGTGAGATAGTAGGGGAGGTTGTCAGCAATGTGGTCAGCGTGGTACACAGCCACTGCTTGCCGCATTTCCTCCTCACTGTCATGCAGACGGCGGTCCCGGTCCCATATCCACTCCCCAGCCTGGCGAGCAGAGGTTTTCGTATGGTCGATTTGCAGCACATAATGATCAGCAAAGGTCTCCACTATGGTAATTAGGGAAATGTAAAGTTCAGCTGATGTGGTGAACGAATGACTGTAGCACCAGTCGAGCAGGGCAATACTCATAAGGTGGATGGAAAGCTGATGTCAAGGAGAGCTGGATATCCCGTTTCATCAGCCCTAGGGACTAGTTCCTGACCATCCCCCTTTGCTGAACTTTTTCAGTGTCTCAGTAAAACAGAGAGTAGGCCAGCATGCTCTCCAATACAAATTTCACTGTCAACACCAATCTACATGCACAGTACACACTACATTTCCTTTTCAAAATTAAAAAAACGAAAATGGCGGACATAAACCATGCATTGGAGTCCCCGGGGGGGGACCATTAATGCCCCCACCATCCACCCCTCTCCCGGTGATGACTCCTCGACTTGCCTGGAACCACTGTCTAACTCACTTCTTCATTTCTGCAACATTTGCAGCCTTTCCTCTAACTTTCTTTCCTTTGAACACCAACTCTCCTCCTCTAAATCTCACCTTCTCTTTTTAACCGAGACTCAGATGTCTGAGGCCACACTCCCACTTTTAGGGAATTATCCTCAGATTTGGAACTTGTGAGGAAGTAAGGGAATAACATGGGGATTTCGAAAAACTTAGGGAATTCTAGGGATTTTTTTGTAAACACCAGGGATTATTTAGGGAATATGTCCAGATGCACGTAAACTGCACCGGCGCAAGTATAATATACTACACTCAAACATGAACATTTCAAATATCTCGCTTAACTAGTCAACCATCCGGCTCCCACGTAATAGGTACTCACTAGCTGACAGAACCCCACTCCCCGATTTGAAATCTCAGCCAGTGAAAACGCAGAAGTCACGATGGATCTGTTGTCAGTGGTGATCTACCCATCGGCTCACTTGCACTGAGTGCCCCCAGCTGAGCAGCTCGGCCTCATCGTCAGTGTTGTATAACTTGTGTGAGAGTCACGTGGCAAGCGAGCTTAGAGTCTCTTCATGATATTCTACAATCTAAGTATTAATGTAGTGCTGAAGTCTCATGTATGGTGCAATCATGAATGCAGAAGATGCAAATTGTGACAAGAATATGAATAATGACATGTCCCTGTATAATATACACGGTGGAGAAGACTGATATGGATTAGGCTTGGAAGTTGGAACCTCTGCTAACTTTCAGACAGTAAAGTCAGGATTTTGGGCCCATGCGTTTTTTACTATTACTGCGGTAGTAAGATAATAGTCAAGCTTAGAACCGTGTGGAACATTCGTTTTATTCATTAAGCCTGCTTAGGATTTATTTTTTCATGATAGAGGGCATGGAAAAGAGAATTACCCTAATGTAATTTTTTGCAAACGGGTGAATGGATATTAGAAATTTTCAATATGCTGCTGAAACTGAACGCCACTCAACAGCCATGACCACTGAGTACTTGACCTAGACACAGTGTGTAGAAGTGAAGTAACCCTTTGTGTTTGTGTAGGCTACTTGTAGGCTTTTTCGACTTGCCAAGTGATTATGCAAACAACTAGCAACACTGATGAAAACTGACATTTTCATAAGCCTTCTCTAGCATTATGCAGTGAAAAATCTTTTGAAAATTATCTGGTGAATTTTGACCAAATCTAAGGAAATCTAATCAGCTGTCTGGAGAAGTATGGCAACGGTAAAGTGGGAGCCCTGGTCTGAGGCAACTGACAGCAAACCCTTTTCTGTATCCTCCTACTTTCTCCATACTCGTTTCAAAGCCAAAGGTGGCTGTTGTGCATATGTACGCAACGACTTATCTTGCTCTCGTGTTCCTGAACTCGATTCTTCTGAATTCTCTACTCTCTGGCTTCGGCTGTCCTGTCATTCTCTGATTAACTATATCTGCACTATTTACTTATTCCCTAATTCTACTATCAAAAATTCTTCAACTATCTTACTTCTACGATGGAACACATTCCATCCATTTCTCCTTTCTCTGAAATCTCCATTCTAGGAGATTTCAATGTTCACCACCACCTTTAGCTCTCCTCTCCTTTCACTGATCCACCTGGTGAACAAGCCTACATCTATTCTATCCTTAACGACCTAGAGCAGCTTGTACAGCACCCTACCTGTATCACTGACCGCCTTGGAGAGAGCTCCAACATACTTGATCTCTTCCTTACAACTAATCCTTCTGCTTACACTTTTAATCTTTTCTCTCCATTGGGCTCCTCCGATCACAACCTTATCACCTTAACCTGTCCTATCGCTCCGGTACAGCCTGCGGACTCTCCAAAAAAATGTCGTCTCTGGCACTTTGGAGCTGCGGATTGGGAGGCCCTCAGGCAGTACTTCTTTGATTTTCCCTAGAATGATTATTGCCTCCATGGCCGAGAGCCATCTGGGTGTGCCTTGCACATTACGGAGGTTATTCTCTCAGGCATGGAAGCATACATTCCTTTCTCATATCCTTTGACTAATACAAAAAAGCCTTGGTTTAATCACGCTTGTTCTAATGTTGTCTGCAACAAGAGGAGGGCCTATAAAAGGTACCGGAGCCAACCCACCTCTGAATCACATCTTTTATACATTTCTGCCCGGAATCGTGCTAAGTCTGTTCTTCGCCCTGCTAAAAATAATTTCTTCCGTACAAATGCTCTTAACTCTCTAACTCGAACTCTTCTCACTCCTTCCGGCACCTTGCCAAAAACCTTTCTAACAACTTTACCTCATCATCCTTCCCTCCTCTTTTCTACTCTGATGGTTCTGTAGCTATTTCTTCTACTGATAAAGCAGATCTCTTCACTCAGACTTTCTCCTCCTATTCCACCTTAAATGATTCCGGTGCTGTTCCTCCATCACTTCCCCCCTCTGACTTCCTCATGGCTAACATTAACATTTCTTCAGCTGATGTATTTTCTGCCATTGCTGGCCTCAGTACTAATAAGGCATATGGGCCTGATGGAGTCCCTTCTGTTGTTCTCAAGAACTGTGCTTCTGTGCTTACACCCTGCCTAGGCAAACTCTTTCACCTTTGTCTATCAACTTGTACCTTTCCTTCTTGCTGGAAGTTTGCTCTCATTTAGCCGGCTTCAAAGAAGGGTGACCATTCCCAACCCTCTAACTATCGTCCAAATGCTTTAACATCCTGTATCTCAAAAGTTTTTGAGCCTATTCTTAATAGAAAAATTTTTAAGCATCTTTCCTATTACAACCTTCTGTCTGATCGTCAGTATGGGTTCCGTCAGGGACGCTCCACAGGCGATCTTCTCACCTACCTTTCAGACTCCTGATCATCCTCCTTTCGGGACTTTGGCGAAAGCTTTGCCATTGCACTTGACATCTCAAAGGCTTTCGATCGAGTCTGGCATAAATCTTTGATTTCCAAACTGCCCTCCTTCGGTTTCTATCCTTCTATCTGTGCCTTCATCTCTAGCTTCCTTTCTGGTCGTTCTATAGCAGCTGTTGTAGACGGCTATCGTTCTTCTCCTAGATCTATTAACGGTGGTGTTCCTCAGAGCTCTGTCCTAATCACCAACTCTCTTCCTCTTATTCATCAATGACCTTCTAAGCTGTACATCTAACCCTATCCACTCATACGCTGATGACTCCACCCTTCACCTTTCCATTCGATTCCCACAACGTCCATCTCAGCAGTTACTTCAACAGGCAAGGGATGAGGCTATGGCACACCTAATGTCTGACTTGCCTCGTATCTCTGACTGTGGTAAAAATCATCTGGTTGTTTTTAATGCATCAAAGACTCAGTTTTTGCACCTATCAACCCGACAAAATCTTCCACAGGTATACCCACTTATGTTTAAAATTACTCAACTTAATCCTGCATCATCGTTGAACATGCTTGGGGTTTCATTTGCTCGGGACTTGTCTTGGAAAGATCATATTACATCCCTTGTAAAATCTGCTTCCAAGTTATTGGGTGTGCTAAGCCGACTCCATTCCTTCTTTGCCCCTGCACAATTGTTGACTCTATACAGGGGTTTTATTGGCCCCTGTGTGGAGTACAACTCTCATGTGTGGGGAGGCTCCCTACATACAAGTCTTCTGAATAGGGTGGAGTCAAAGCCTTTTCGTCTCATTAACTCTACCCCTCTTACTGACTCCCTTCAACCTCTGTCTCTTCGCCGCAGTGTTGCATATTTATCTGTTTTCTATCGCTACTTCAATGGTCACTGTTCCTCTGAACAGTCTGCATGCATTCCTCCACTTCTACGACGGGCGCGTAGCACCAGTCGAGCAGGGCAGTACTCCCGAGGTGGATGGAAAGCTGATGACAGGGAGTGCTGGAGCTCCCGTTTCATCAGCCCTCAGGACTAGTTCCTGACCATCCCCCTTTGCTGAACTTTTTCAGTGTCTCAGTTACACAGAGAGTAGGCCAGCATGCTCTCCAGTACAAATTTCTCTAACTATCTTCACCAAACTACATGCACAGTACACACTACACTTCCTTTTCAAAAATCAACAAAATGGCGTCTATTAATCAAGCCTCGGAGTGCCCAGGGGGGGGGGACCATAAATGCCCCCGCCATCTGCCCCTCTGGTGACGACTCGAGGTGCCTGGAACCACTGTCTGACTCTCTTCTTCTTCATTTCTGCAACATTCGCGGCCTTTCATCTAACTTTCACTCTGTTGAGCACCACCTCTCCTCCGCTAAACCTCACCTTCTTTTTCTGACGGAGACTCAGCTGTCTGAGGCAACCGACAGCAAACCCTTTTCTGTATCCTCCTACTTTCTATATACTCATTTCAAAGCCAAAGGTGGCTGTTGTGTATACATACGCAACGACTTATCTTGCTCTCGTGTTCCTGAACTTGATTCTTCTGAATTCTCCACACTCTGGCTTCGGCTTTCCTGTCATTCTCTGACTAAATATATCTGTGCTGTTTACTTATCCCCTAATTCTACTGACTATCAAAAATTCTTCGACTATCTTACTTCTACGATGGAACACATTCTGTCCATTTCTCCTTTCTCTGAAATCTCCATTCTTGGAGATTTCAATGTTCACCACCACCTTTGGCTCTCCTCTCCTTTCACGGATCCACCTGGTGAAGAAGCCTATATCTTTTCTATCCTTAATGACCTAGAGCAGCTTGTACAGCACCCTACCCGTATCCCTGACCGCCTTGGAGAGAGCTCCAACATACTTGACCTCTTCCTCACAACTAATCCTTCTGCTTACTCTGTTATTCTTTTCTCTCCGTTGGGCTCCTCCGATCACAACCTTATTACCTTAACCTGTCCTATCACTCCGGTACGGCCTGTGGACCCTCCAGGGAAACGTCGTCTGTGGCATTTTGGAGCCGCGAACTGGGAGGCCCTCAGGCAGTACTTCTTTGATTTTCCCTGGAATGATTATTGCTTCCATGGCCGGGAGCCATCTGAGTGTGCCTCGCGCATTACGGAGGTTATTCTCTCGGGCATGGAAGCATACATTCCTTTCTCATATCCTTTGACTAACGCAAGAAAGCCTTGGTTTAATCACGCTTGTTCTAATGCTGTCCGCAACAAGGAGAGGGCCTACAAAAGGTATTGGAGCCAACCCACCCCTGAATCACATCATCTTTACGTTTCTGCCCGGAATCGTGCTAAGTTTGTTCTTCGCTCTACTAAAAACAATTTCATCCATACTAAATGCTCTCAACTCTCCAACTCGAATTCTTCCCGCTCCTTCTGGCACCTTGCCAAAAATCTTTCTAACAACTTTACCTCATCATCCTTCCCTCCTCTTTTCTACTCTGATGGTTCTGTAGCTATTTCTTCTACTGATAAAGCAGATCTCTTCGCACAGACTTTCTCCTCCAATTCCACCTTAGACGATTCCGGTGCTGTTCCTCCATCACTTCTCCCCTCTGACTTCCTCATGGCTGACATTAAAATTTCTTCAGTTGATGTATTTTCTGCCATCACTGGCCTCAGTACTAACAAGGCATATGGGCCTGATGGGGTCCCTCCTGTTGTTCTCAAGAACTGTGCTTCTGTGCTTACACCCTGCCTAGGCAAACTCTTTCGCCTTTGTCTGTCAACTTGTACCTTTCCTTCTTGCTGGAAGTTTGCTCTCATTCAGCCAGTCCCAAAGAAGGGTGACCACTCCCAACCCTCCAACTATCGTCCAATTGCTTTAACGTCCTGTATTTCAAAAGTTTTCGAGTCAATTCTTAATAGAAAAATTTTAAGGCATCTTTCCTATTACAACCTTCTTTCCGATCGTCAGTATGGGTTCCGTCAGGGACGCTCCACTGGCGATCTTCTCACCTACCTTTCAGACTCCTGGTCATCCTCCTTTCGGGACTTTGGCGAAAGCTTTGCCATTGCACTTGACATCTCAAAGGCTTTCGATCGAGTCTGGCATAAATCTTTAATTTCCAAACTGCCCTCCTACGGTTTCTATCCTTCTATCTGTGCCTTCATCGCTAGCTTCCTTTCTGGTCGTTCTATAGCCGCTGTTGTAGACGGCCATCGTTCTTCTCCTGGATCTATCAACAGTGGTGTTCCTCAGGGCTCTGTCCTATCACCAACTCTCTTCCTTTTATTCATCAATGATCTTCTAAGCTGTACATCTAACCCTATCCACTCATACGCTGATGACTCCACCCTTCACCTTTCCATTCGGTTCCCGCAACGCCCATCTCAACAGTTACTTCAAGAAACAAGGGATGAGGCTATGGCACACCTAATGTCTGACTTGGCTCGTATCGCTGACTGGGGTAAAAATAATATGGTTGTCTTTAATGCATCTAAGACTCAGTTGTTACACCTATCAACCCGACAAAATCTTCCACAGGTATACCCATAATTCAGATTAATCCTGCATCATCCTTGAACATGCTTGGGGTTTCATTTACTCAGGACTTATCTTGGAAAGATCATATTACATCTCTTGTAAAATCTGCTTCCAAGAGATTGGGTGTGCTAAGCCGACTCCGCTCTTTCTTTACCCCTGCACAATTGTTGACTCTATACAGAGGTTTTATCCGCCCCTGTGTGGAGTACAACTCTCATGTGTGCGGAGGCTCCCCACATACAGCTCTTCTCAATAGGGTGGAGTCAAAGGCTTTTCGTCTCATTAACTCTCCTCCTCTTACTGACTCCCTTCAACCTCTGTCTCTTCGCCGCACTGTTGCATCTTTATCTCTTTTCTATCGCTACTTTAATGGTCACTGCTCCTCTGAACTGTCTGCTTGCATTCCTCCACCTCTACGACGGGCGCGTAGCACCCGTCTGGCAGCAAACTCTCATCCCTTTTCTGTCCAACTCTCTAATGCAAGAGTTAACCGTTACTCCCAGTCTTTCATTTATGCAACAGGTCAGCTCTGGAACTGTCTCCCTCTGTCTGTATTTCCTGCTGCCTATGATCTCCAGTCTTTCAAACGCAGTGTGTCCAGGCATCTCAAAATGATCGGATCTTGAATCTGGCTCTCTATTGTATTTTGTTTTTCTCTTGGAGGGAACTGTTACTGCGGGCTCATGGCCTTTGGCTCCTTCTTCCTCGCATAAAAAAAAAAAAAAAAAAAAACTCAACCCTTTTCTGTCCAACTCTCTAATGCAAGAGTTAACCGTTGCTCCAAGTCCTTCATTTATGCAACAGGTCAACTCTGGAACTGTCTCCCTCTGTCTGTATTTCCCGCTTCCTATGATCTCCAGTCTTTCAAACGCAGTGTGTCAAGGCATCTCGAAATGACTGGATCTTGAATTTGGCTCTCTCTTGTATTTTGCATTTCTCTTGAAAGAAACAGTTTTGCGGGGTCTTTGCCTTTGGTTCCTTCTTCCCCACATAATATATATATATATATATATATATATATATATATATATATATATATATATATATATTAATATGTGTGGGCACGCATGTTCCTTTTCGTCTCTCTCAAATTTTCTTTCTTCTGTAAAAATTGATTGGAATTTTTTGTTTTGTACTTCACAAACATCTTCACTTGACATAGATTTTCCCCTGATTCATGATGGACTGTACTTTATCTTTGAATTCAGTTTTGCGTCGCATGTAGCTGTAAAACAGCTTCGGTTGATCAGTACTTTTATTTATAATGGCTTCCTCAAACTGCAATTGAGCTTCATTCCTTATCCTTGTATCATCATTTCTTGCCTGTTTATAATGTTATATACCCTCTCACTATTATGTTGGCTGTATCAATTCCACAGAAAATATTTTTTCCTCTTGCTTTTCTTACACTGGGTACTAAACCATTTCTTTATCCTTATTTCTGTTTCTTTGTGTTGAGGAATATAATTTTGGACTCCTGTTTCGTAGACTTCACAGAATTTTCTATATATAACATTTATATCTTGCCCTCTAAGCTTCTTTTCCATATCTGTTATTATAAAATACTTCTTTAGGTCATGATAGTCCCCCCTTTTGTAGTTTAAGCTCTTTTTGTAACTTTCATTATCGCTAACTATATCATATGCATTCCTGAAATTGCAATTGAATACTGAATGGTCACTTTTACTGAAGGGAGGGTGATACATAATGTTGCCAATTTCATTTTCTGGCGGGGGGGACACAATCTGGCTACACTATGGGGTGTTACTACTACTCTGTGGTCAGGTTGTTAGGGAGAATACTGCCACCGTATTCCTTGCGTGTAGTAAAAGGAGACTAAAAGGGGCGGGGTGAGGAGACTAGGGACCCCCTCCTCTGTTTTTTTTTTTCTTTTTTTAGATCCTAAAGACAGACAGGCAAGAGAAAGGGATAGAGGATTGAGTTATCCCCGTTACCTGTAGATTGGATTTATGAATGTGCGTGGACGTAGTACGGTTGAGGCTAAACGGGAGGAGATTGGGAGAATATGTATGACAAGCAACCTGGATGTGTTAGCGTCGAGTGAAACAAAGATGAAAAGGAGAGGTGGGTCTGAGTTTGGAAGTGTGAATGGAAGATTGTCTGGTGCTGACAGAGGAAGGGCAAGAGGAGGTGTGGCCTTGTTAATCAGCCCGAAAGTACAGCAGTGTGTGATTGAATGGAAGGTGTCATCGAGACTGATGTGGGTGAAAGCGAAATTTGAACGTGAGTTGTAGATGTTTGTGAGTGCACATGGGTCTGGTAGTGAAAGGGGTGAAGAAGAGAGGGAGTCTTTCTGGAATGATGTTGATGAATGTCTGCAGAGTTTTGGTGCGAATGTGAAAGTGGTAATGATGGGAGATCTGAATCCTAGAGTGGGAAATGTAACAGTTGAAGGTGTAGTTGGTATGCATGGTGTGCCTGGAAGAAATAAAAATGGGAAACGATTGATAGGGATGTGCATTGAGCGAGAGATGGTGATAGAAAATACCATGTTTGAGAAGAACGATATTTATAAGTATACATGGGTGAGACATGAGGGTGGAAGGATTGTTGATAGAACACTGATGGACTATGTGGTTGTGTCCAGGAATGTAATATGAAGATTGTTGGATGTGAAAGTTTTGAGAGGGTAGTGTGGAGGTATGTCAGACCACTATCTGGTGGAGGGAAAGTTAAGAGTAGGTAAGGGATGGGTGAGAGCTAGGAGAGTTAGGTGCGGCAGGGAGGTTTTGAAAGTGAGTTGGATAAAATAGAGAAAATGATAGTGTATCACGAGAAATTGAAAGATGAGTGGAACGCAGTGAAAGATCAGGAAAATGGCAGTATGGAGGAGGAATGGCAGTTGTTTAAGTGTGCTGTAGTGCTGCATGCAGAAGAGGTGTGTGGTGTGAGACGAGTGGGTGGTGGTGTAAGAGAAGGACGTGAATGGTGCTGCGAGGAAGTAAGTATGGCTGTGGCTGAGAAGAGACGTGCATATGAAGTGTGGCTGCATAGGAAGGATGAGATGTCATATGAGAGGCATAAGGAAAAGAGGAATAGGGCGAAAAGGGCTGTACATGATGCCAAAGTGGCAGCAGATGACAGGTGGGGTAGGTGGTTGCCCGAGAATTTTCAACAGAATAAGAAAATGTTCTGGAAGGAGGTGAAAAGGGTACGAAAGGGATAGTTCGGGAATGAAAAGCGAGTAAAAGCAGAGAATGGAAGGATGTTAACTGAGATAGACGCAATAAAGAAGAGATGGGTGGCGGATTTTGAAAGACTGCTAAATGTAGAGGAGGAAAGGGAGGCTGAGATTGTGGGGGATGGTAGGGTGCAAGGAATAAATGTGTTGGGAGAGTTGAATGATTCTTTGATCACGAAGGAGGAAGTTCAGGAGCCAGTAAAGGAGATGAAAACAGGGAAAACTGCAGGTATGGATGGGTGTGCTGTGGAATGTCTGAAGGGTGGTGGAGCGACTATTGTTGACTGGTTAATACGACTGTTGAATGTGAGCTTTGTGCAAGGTATGGTGCCAGATGACTGGGCAAGTACTTGTGTGGTCCCATTGTATAAAGGCAAGGGTGATAAGTATGAATGTACTAGCTTTAGGGGTGTAAGTCTGTTGAGTGTTGTAGGTAAGATGTATGGTAGAGTGTTAGTTATGAGAGAGAGGGTAGTGAGGGAGTGACTGGTGATAAGCAGTGTGGCTTTAGGAGAGGGAAGGGATGCATGGATCAGGTGTTTGCTATGGGACAGGTGTGTGAAAAGTATATAGCGAAAAGTAAGGATGTGTTTTGGGCGTTCGTGGATTTAGAGAAAGAACTGATAGGGAAGCTTTGTGGACTGTTTTAACCCGCGGTGTCCCGTCGACGTTCTTTAACGTCCACACGTTTTTTCACTGCCAATCCCGTCGACGTACATAAATGCGAAAAAATTGCAAGGTCCCTAATTCGCACAATTTTCAATTTTCGCGAGTCATTTTTGATACGTCTACACGTGACACCTTCCTCAACAAGATGCCAGGCAGGGACAATGCCTTACCCAGCATGACCTCCTCCCCCCCCCTGCATGCCAGTGTCTCAGCAATTCACCTGTTATCAGTGACCTGGCCAGTATAGCCATGTCATGCCACGGTACGAAATTCAGGGCCAGAGTGATTCCCAAATCAATGACAATGTGGAGGACTAACTTTACATAGCATTAGAGGAAGAAACAGTTAGAAATGATGATCAGGTAATGTGGCAAAAAAAGGTCAGGTATTAGTGAGTGAAACAATGCTTATAATGCCTATATTACTGCGTGAAAACCAATATACTCTTGTACTACATATAAATTCGTACCAAGTAAATAAATAAATACCGTTTTTGAGTAGTGTGAAATAGTTATCCTCCCATAGAACTCGTTTTCTTTGGTGCCAGCCTGATAGAAAACCCAGTAAGGTAAGGAGGTACTCCTACCTGTAATGAGTATTTTAAACCTCAGGTGAGCGATTTCTCTATGAATTTTCGATGTTTCTCACCAAACGCGAAGGTTTGAGCCAAAAAAAAAAAAATCCTAAAATGGTCGGGACTGGGGGGAGTCAGTGGTGGAAAAGCGGTCGGGATGGGGCGGGCTAAGATCGTATGGACTTGATGGTAGGTTACTAAAAGAAGCGAAATGTTTTTATGTAAATAGTAGAGCGTGTGTAAGAGTGGAAAATACTGTGAGTGATTGGTTTCCCGTGAAAGTAGGGCTGCGGCAGCGATGTGTGATGTCGCCTTGATTGTTTAATATATATATGGACGGTGTTGTAAGGGAGGTGAATGCAAGAGTGTTATGTGGAGGTCTGAGTTTGTTGAATGTTGATGGTAGAGAGTGGAATCTTAAGCAGCAGCTGTTTGCAGATGATACTGCACTGGTGGCTGATTCAGAGGAGAGATTGAGACAATTGGCAGAGGAGTCTGGAAGGGTGTGTGAGAGGAGGAAATTGAAAGTAAATGAGAATAAGAGTAAAGTGATGAAGTGTACAAGGTTGGTAGATGGTAGGAGGATGAATGTAGTTTTGAATGATGCGTTGCTTGAGGAGGTAGTGTTTTAAGTATTTAGGGTCACATGTTGCTGTGGATGGGAGAATAGATGCAGAAGTGAAGTTTAGAATGAATGAAGTAGGAAAGGTGCTGGGAGGAATGAAGAGTGTTTAGATGTCGTTCACTTAGAATGGATGTCAAGAGAAGGCTGTATGAGGGTGTTGTATTACCGACTGCGTTATTTGGGGCTGAAATATGGGATATGGGTGTAGCAGAGAGGAAAAGTTTGAATGTAATGGAGATGAGGTGTCTGAGGAGTACTGTATGTGTGGAGTGACACGTATGGATTGAGTGAGAAATGATGAAATGCGAAGGAGAACTGGAGTTGTTCGGGAGATGGCTGATAGAGTTGAGCAGAGGGTGTTGCGATGGTTTGGGCATATGGAGAGAATGGATACTGAGCGATTGGTGAAAAAGATAACTAGATCTGATGTGAGAGGTGTAAGGCTGAAAGGAAGACCACGATTGGGATGGATGGACAATGTGAAGAGAGCGCTGGATGTAAGAGGGATGTCTGTTGAACAAGGAAGAGTGGCTGTGTGTGATAGAAATGAATGGGGAGAATTTGTGAATGAATAAATGATGATACAGCCCTAAGCGGTTATTCTCCCGCATTTTGTCTAATCAGCTGATCAGGTCAGGAGTGGGTAAGGGGATGGGTCTATTATGATGTGGCAGGGGTAAACCCCTCTGATGTCAGGCCCTGCTGCGGATGTCACTGATTGCACTGCGCAGTTGACCCTCATGTGGTGTGGTGCGGTGAGGGTCTGTCCGTTCTTCCCTTTGGGGCTAAGATGCGAATGAATGTGTTTGAGTGGACGAGTAAATGGGGAGTGAGTCGTCCTGTCTCGGCTACCTCCCTTTCCTTGGGGGAAGCAGACTATGTACGTAGAGAGATAAAGTAATAATGGTTTTTCTGGTCCTCTTATCCTGGTGTTAAATTTACATGTTGTGTTAGGAAACATTCCTGTACAAGATCCAGGAGCTTTTGATCCCAACGGCTTTCATAGCTTCTTACATCTAGAGTATTCAAATTTATATTTGTGTTGAAAACTCCAGTTAGTATAATTCTTTCAGATTTTTCTTCCATTCTGTGTAGTAGGGTTCTTAAACTCTGTATTGTACTTTTTGCCAAGTCTTCATATTCACTTGTAAACCAAATGTTTGTCTTGGGTGGCATGTATAAATTGGCTACCAGTATTTTCACTTACGATGTGTTGACCTCTACTGTAATTAATTCTACTTTTAAAGGCATATCTAGTTCTATCCCTTTGACTTGGATTTTTTTCGTTGTTAATATCATAACCCCTCCTTTTTTCAAATCTCAATCTCTTGTCCAAATACTGCATTAATAAAAATTTAGGTTGTCATTGCCTATACTTGGGGTAAATTTTGTTTCACTTAGGCAAATAATATGAGGTTCCTTTTCTTTGGTATAATCTTTTGTCTCTAATAAGGCATCTGGCAATATATATATATATATATATATATATATATATATATATATATATAGAGAGAGAGAGAGAGAGAGAGAGAGAGAGAGAGAGAGAGAGAGAGATACATAAATATACACGGTATATATATATATATATATATGTATATATATATAGATAGATATATGCATAAATATATACTGTATATATATATATATATATATATATATATATATATATATATATATATATATATCTCCAGACGCCTTAATCCCATAACGGGTTTTCAAGAATTCTCCTCCAGTATCCCTGCTTGTCGTATGAGGCGACTAAAGGGCTGGCAGAGGGTTAGTGCCCCTTCCCGGAAAACAGCTAACTTAAAAGATGAACAAGAAGCCTCGGGCAAGGACTGACCAAAAGGTGACGACCAAGGACCGAACAAAGGATCACGACGTGGAATATAAGGGGTGCGAATGATGAACTGAAAAAGAGAGAGAGAGATTGTCCAGGTGCTTGAGGGTGCAAAAATGGATGTATGTGCAGTAACTGAAACTAAATGGAGAGGAGAGAGTGTGAGAGAATGGGACTATGAATGGGATATATGTGCAGGAGTAGGTGAGATGGAGAGGGCAAAAATAGGAGTGTGTATTGTTACGAGTAAACGATGGAAGAACATAAGAGAATATGGATCAGTTGGCTCAAGGATTGTGTGGGTAAGATTGAAAGCTGGGATACAAATGTGGGCGACTGTGTGCGTGTATGAGCCAATTCAAGATCGTGGAAGCAGAGTGAGAGAAGAGTTCTGGACAAATGTAGAAGTGTGCATGAAAAAGTTTAGAAGGAATGAGAAGGAGTTTTTGATTGGTGATATGAATGGTAAAGTAGGGAATGTGAAGGTGGATGGAATAGTCAGTGAGTGGGGTGTGCCTGCTGAGATAAATGAGAATGGCAGTGCATTAGTGGACATTTGTGCCAAGAAGGGCTTGGTGATAGCCAATACCCTCTTCAGGCAGAAAATGATCCACAGGTATTCATGGCGAGTGATAAGAAGGGTGGGTGGTGAACTGAATGAAAGGAAGGCAATGATTGATTATGTGTGTGTGGACGAAAGGATGCAAAGATGTGGAATGGATGCAAGAGCTTATAGAGGTTTGAGGAGTGGACTTTCTGACCACTACTTGGTGGTGGCCAGAATCAAGATCCAAGTAAGATGGAGAAATAGAAGAAGGGAAGGATGGGAGGAAGAAGTAGTTGCAAGGAGAGTGGAAAGGTTGCAAGAGGATGAGAAAAAGGCAGAATATAAGAGAGAAGTGGAGGAACGATTGGGCAAACATGAATTGGAGCAGATGGGGGACGTGCAAGATGTGTGCAAGATATTCATGGAAGAAATACGTGCAGCATGTGATGTGGTGTGTGGGGTGAAGAGTAGACGGAAGGGGGTGCAAGAAACAGCATGGTGGAATGAAGAGGAGAGACAGGCTGTGGCACATAAGAAGAAAGCATACAATGAATGGATGAGAAATAAGGACATGGAAGAAGTTGGGAGGCGGAAGAGAGAATTATATGTAGAAAGGAAGACAGAGGTGAAAAGATTAGTAAGAGAGAGTAAGAAGAGAGTGGATGATGAATTTGGAATAAATCTGAATGTAAAATGGAGAGACTGTAAGAAAATGTTCTGGAAGGAGGTGAAGAGAGTAAGACAGGATGGCAGTGAAGTTAGTAGGGGAGAGAAAGATAAAAATGGTAAATTATTAGTGGAGAAGGGAAAAAAGTGGCAGATGGAGAGAACACTTTAACCTGTACAATCCCGCTGTTGGCATGGTGCCGACGGTACAAAACGTCTCGAGTAATCCCAGCGATGTGATGGTGCCGACAGCAAAATTTGAGCACTGTAGCGCGTCTCTAACTGCTTCAATGTAGCTAATTTTTTGCTAAGGAGTAGCTTAATGTATTGGCAACATTATCCACAAGCACTCGTAGCACTGAGTTTGGTTCTGCATGGTTGGGTAACATCAGTGTGCCACTGGCTGGAGAAGGCGGTTGATACTGTCACATGGACCCTCTGTCACTTCACTTACTGATTCTATGGAAGAGGAAGACCTGGATGACTCTTCTGGGGAGGAATATGAGCCAGTGGAGAAGGATATTGAGAATGGGGATTCCCCCATTCTCCTCCCCCGTTCTCTATCATCCCGCCCAGCTGGGTGGGAAAACGTAGCTCATGGCTTGGGAAACTGGGCTAGAAACACGATGGACAGCCATCCTGCACTTATTTCTCCTATAAGGGGTACTTTTTTTGGCTTTTCCTTGATTTATATGTCCTTTTGGATTGTTTTATGTAATAATATTTTTTCCCGTTTTTGGTCCGGGATTCGTGGATATAAAATTGCAAAATGCCTTGGTTGGTACAGGTTAAGGAATTGCTGAACATACAAAATGGAAGTAATGCGAGTATAAGTGGCTGGGGAATGACTGGGAGAAAGAGGGAGGTAAGAAGACAGGAAAAAATCAGTAGGACAGAAGTTATGGAAGCAATGAAGAAAGTCAAATTGGGGAAAGTCCCAGGAATTGATGGAGTGTGTGGTGAAATGCTGAAGCATGGGGGAGAGACAGTAGTAGAATGGATGTGGAAGATGTGCAGATTGGCTCGGGAGGAAGGTAGAGTCCCAGAGGATTGGAAGTCAGGTATAATTATTCCCTTGTACAAAGGAAAAGGGGAAAAAGAAGTGTGTGGTAATCATAGGGACATTTGTCTTCTTAGTGTAATAAGAAAAGTGTATGGTAGGATACTTATTGACAGAGTTATGGAAATAACAGAGGAAGCAGTTGGAGAAGAACAGGGAGGCTTTAGGAAGGGAAGAGGGTGTGTAGTTCAGATATTCATTCTTAGATCTTTAGTGGAAAAGTTTATAGAGAAGAGAAAAAAGTTGTATACGGCCTTCATGGATTTGGAGAAAGCATATGACAGAGTTGACAGACAAGAATTGTGGAAAGTATTAAGAATATATGGAGTAGATGGGAAGTTGTTGAATGCTGTGAAGAGTATGTATGATGGTGCTACGGCTGCAGTGCCTGTGGATGATGAACTGAGTGAATTTTTCTCTTCGAAGGTTGAGTTGCAAAAGGGATGTGTCATGTCTTCATGGCTGTTCAATCTGTACATGGATGGGGTAATAAAAGAGATACAAGGTAGGTTAGTGGATGTTGGAGTGGCCCTAGAGAGAGAGGGTAGTGTTTGGAA